>NC_142742.1:7547500-7847500 GCF_051943395.1 Hippocampus bargibanti | reverse complement strand
CGTGGAAAATAAAAGGCATTGCCAGAGACCATGGCCAGCGCTTTATCGGCACCCAAGCATGAAAAAACAAAACCAGAACAAATTTGGGAATGGCACTCTACGTCATATTTTCAATTCCTGAATAAATTTGGGAATGGCAGTGAATGAGTTAATAATAATAATAATAATAATAATAATAATAATAATAATAATACATTTCAAACCTGTCATTTCAAAATGTCAGGTTACGGGCAGAAATGTACTGGGGAAGAACATGATTAAGGCTTTTGAAACCATTATGAAAAAAAAAAGTCTGTCTTGTTCCAATTTGCTCGAGAGTGCCGTTGACCTTATTTTAAAATCCCCTTTGGGAGTCTAAAAGTTTACAATATTTATTTTTAGCAAGTCGTTCCACGTCATTTGTATTCCAATGTCACTTGTCACGCCTCAAATGGCACACTAAAAAGATGGTCGTGGCTCCGCAGCTGTGTCCCTTTTTATTTATTTATTTTTTACTCTTGTTATTCGAATGGATATGACATATATCAAGAGGGCTGTTTTCAAGGAGACAAGGGTTAAAACTAAAAATTAATGCACTTGCACATTTATTTTCAGTTGTGTAGATTTTACATAAATTTGCATAGGATCAAATCAAAAGTTCTCATTCTTTCCTACTTGGCTGAGTTACCACACATACCAAAAAAATCATAATATACTAGTAGACTCGCAGAAAATGTGACACACATGCAAGGACTGTCCACGCATATCAACCATAGCCCGCCGAATTTGCTTTTATGTTACATTTGATTAACATCTCATAAGCTCTCTGCAGAAGTATCAAATTGAAAACTGCTCCCTGTTTGCCTTACAGGTGAGACCTCCCCTCCCTTATGTGCTTCTACAGTATTTTAATTATCTCCTCCATTGGCGGTCACCATAGTAGCCTTTCTGTCTCTAAGGGACAACACGCGTTCCGAGTTTACTTTCTGTCAATGTCAAGTGTTCTTTCTCTTCAAACAACAAAGCAGATTTGCATGGTTGCCATAGTCCGATTGCACTTCTGTGCAAAGGTAGCCAATATTTCCCATGGTATGACGTAATGCACTGCAGTGGGGCTGTTAATATCATAGAAATAAGTCCCGTAGGCTGTTTGAGGACTCGAGTGCAGTGTAGGATTACGTTTGTGGCAATCCACAGCACAGAAAAAAAATAGTATTCAAACAGCAAGACTGTTTATTCAAAAAATATCAAGCGTCGGTCACATCAGTTTGGGGGGCTCTCGAGTTGTTTCATTACAATCCGCTTAAGAGGATTCAAGTACCGTGTTGAACCTGCCAGAATCTCAAAGGCAGCCTGGCGATTCCCACCGAGCGTGTGCGTCATCTCCTGATCCCCGACGGGATGTTAACAACAAGACCTCTGGGTCATTGAGTGAAGCCCCGAGGCGAAACGAAATGATTGTGAAGTGGCGCAATAAATTTTAAAATCCTTTTTGACATACGACTGAATTGCGCACGTTTTGGTCTGTTGGTTTCGTTTTATACTTCTTTAGGGTTCAATAATGATGCTGAAATACTGTTGTTAGACATTTTATCACAGCTGGGAAAAGAACCTATGAGCGTCGTAATAATAAAAAAAAATGTATGTGGTAAACGTCACATTTGTTTTGCATAGATTTACACTCCTCATTTCAAGTCTATTTCTTAAGCACCTAACACAGCACTCAAATCAAATTTTTGAGACTAATGCTTAGCCCTTGGATTTATTATTTATTGATTTTTCATCCCATTTAATGCTTCAAAACAAGAATGAGGAAGTCATCTATATCGATCGAATGAAATCCGTTCTCATTTGCTGCGAAAATGTCTCTGCTGGAGCATTTCAGCTTCATCCGCAAACGTTTCTTTGGATCTGATTTAGCTTTTTATTACATAACTGTTTTTGCCTTTTTAAATGACATTGTTACTCTTGAAATTCCCGTTTGCAAATCTTCCTTATTCATCTCTGAATCCCAGTTAACATCTTTTAGATTAGAGAGTGTAGTGTGTTAAAATCTTTAGGCGCTATTAACTCATTCACTGCCAGACATGTGTAAACAATAAAAACGAATGGTACAAAAAATGGATCCACTATAAAAAAACAAAAATTAAGTACAATTCAAACTACGATTAACATTTTTCAGGGTGCTTGGGCTTCCTTAAAGTGGATTAAAATGGGGGCGGGGAAATCTACTTTAACTGGTTAGCCCTTTAGCTTCGTGAGCTAACACAAGCAAACTCTCGCGAGCTAACTTTTTCGAAAATCTAGTTTTTGGCTTGCCGTTGGACTCATTTCATGAAATTAACTTAAAGTCCATTCAAACGAGGATAATAATAATAATAATAATAATAATAATAATCATAATAATCATAATAGTCATAATTTTGGCAGTGTGCCACAGTAAAACATGGTCAAACATACTCATAGTCACATGGCATTTCTAAATTAATTATCTTAATTTAGGGGCCACAACAGTCAACTAGTTCGGCTGATTAAACACTTAAAATTGTCCCTAGGTGTGATTGTGAGCAGCAATCCTGCAATTAGCTGTATCGTGCACGGGTGTGCGTTTATGTCTTGATTATACATGTTTTATATTTGATTAGACAAGATTAGCCTTTATTAGTCTCACGCTGGAGTAATTTACATCTCATATCAGCAAAGTGATGAAAGAAAGAGGGGAGAAAAAGAAGTAGAAAAACAAAATACAGGACCTGCTGTAAAGGCAGCCACTCATGGCGCCATCTTAAAGTAAAAGAACAAAAAAACAAAATAAAAAATAATATGAAAACAAAATGATGCAGACAGTCATTCAATCCTGAGCACTTTCTGCTCCTTCTTTGTCATCTGAAGCAATTCTCGATGGAGGAGAGGATCAAAGCATCCTTTTCACCGGTGGATCAAGGACGTCATGGTGAAATGTGCACATCTGCTACAAGCTAAATGTTGAAAGCAAACACGAAGCTGTAGCATCCATTGATGAAAAGACACTATCTCACATCTCTTATCCTATGTAAATCCGCTTCAATTCCTAGCTGCGACAGTTCCACATACGCATCGGAGCTCTACGCTGATGCTCCTTTCTTCTCATTTACAGGCGCAAAAAAAGCACAATCGCCCCAGCGCTGTCCAGCAATGACATTCCTCCCAATCAAAAACAGTGCTGGCATATTTGTGCTGTCGAAAAGGAGTCGCCTTCTTGATGCATGACGCAGAATAACACACAGTGAAAAAAGAAAACACAAGGACAAAAAAAAAAAAAAAAAAAAAAAAAAACATGCAAGGGTCGTGCCTACTTGGGCGGCATCTTGGACTTCTGTAGTATACCCTTTAAACTATAAAATATCACATATAAATAAAGTCTATAGTATAAACACTGATTAATTATGCTGCATTAACACCATGAATACAGAAAACTGCCACGGGAATTACTCTGCTTAGCTTTTACTTTCTCAAGTATAATCCTGTGACTGTAGTGTCCATGAGGGTCGTGAAAGGCGCTTATAAATAAAATATATTATTATTATCATTATTTGTAGTAGTAGTAGCAGTAGTAGGAGTAGTAGTAGTAGTAGTTTTTGTTGTTATTATTATTATTATTATTATTATTATTAGTAGTAGTAGTAGTAGTATAACCCCTGAGTAATTTCATATCCAAAAGGATCATTCTCCTCCGGGGTGGAAAGTGTCAAAAAGGTCAAAAGTCGTAACTTGCAGTAATAACGGATGAACCCGCTTCAATCAATAGGTGGGTCATTGATTCTTTCATAAATCACAAGGTACTAGAAACACATCTGTCGATTGTTGCATGTGAGTAGAGAAGCCAGAGTATTGACAGGGCTTTTGTAGTAGCAGGTGCACTTTTTTTTCCGTCTAAATTCACCACAAATAATTTATTATGACTGTTGTGTTGTGCTTTTTTTCAAGCAAACATACTCCACTGCTTGTTTATGATTCATGTCAACAAGAAAATAACCTTTGGGTTCCCAGTGAAAAGTGAAAATATTATTTCAGGGCCCTTGTCATTCATTGTGCCTTCATCAACACTTTTTCTCCTCCTTTACGGGCAACCGGGGGCTTGTCAACTGACAGTCGAGGAAAGTGAATCTCTCTTCTTAATGGTTCTTTTCAGAGAGATGGATCAAAAATAGCAGCCGGCAGTATTGTGTAATGTGTTCCTGTCTACTTTATACAGCGGGCGCTGAGATCGATCCGCCTCCCTCACATGCTACCGGCAAATAGCTCTGAGTGGTTGCTCTTAATTTCACCTCATAGGACAGTTGTGATATATATGTGTGAAGTGGTTCCAGTCAGAGCTCTTGCAACACATCTGGGAAAGATGGAGAAGCTCTTGACATTTCATTCCCATGAGATACCTCTTAAAAATTAGTAGATCTGAAACTTTCCTTAACGGAAGACACTTAACGTACACCATTTTTTGTTTCCTAACTGACATCAGAAAAACGTTTTATAGCATCTAAAATACCCAAAACACACAGGCTGATATTTTTAGTCAAATACAAAACACCAATAAAAATGAGTTAAAGTGTCCCAAAACTACATCAAAATGACCCCGAAAATGGTGAGTTTCAGAAGGTCCCGCCCCCTTGTTTGTGACATCACGCCAGGACGTCTTGCCTTGCTCTAGAATCAAAATAATGGCTTCGGAGAAGACGCTTTCTTGTTACTCGTCCAGTTATGAATATGATTGAAATAGTTCTGAAGAGGAAAGCATACATGTTTGCAATCCATTAAAGAAGTCCTTCCGTCTCATTTTGAGGCGTCTGGACTCCAATGTAGCGTCCTAGAAAATGCATAAGATGGCGCCCAAGCTCCGTTGGAAATGAGCTGATTTGTCTGCTGGGAATTTGTGTCAACTGGTATCAAATAGTAGTATTGGTGCAACACACAACAATTCACCATCGCATTATTTATCTGTTTTCCTTCTAATTTTACCATCAACACGAAGTTTTCAGACCAAACAAAGTACCCAAAATGCATTGTGTGTCGCTTTCTCGGTCAGGGGCGTTCCAGACGTGACGTCACGTCAAGCATCGTCATCAACTCGAATACAAGACTTCCTGAATATTCAGCGCGAGTCTTAAAACGTAAAATATAGCTATGTGCGGTGGAATATTAGTAAAATACGCTCAGTAGAAGCCATTTGAAGTGATTTCACAAATTATGGACACAACTTGACGGGAGGTGTCGGTTGTCCTTTAAAGTCTGTCTTTTTTTTACCATGTGAAATCAAGTGCCTGCCTTAATAACATCAAACCATAGAACTGAATATATCTTTGAGGTTGTTTATTTGGGATATAGTTATACCTATTGTAACATGAGGTACCTTTTCATAAAAATCTAATTCCACTATAGTTTTATCAAAGCCAAAGAAAAGATGTATTCCCGCGTCTATATTATGTACATAACCAAGAGCACAACACATTTACAAAGTTTATATGCACATACCTGAGCATAACTCAATAATGCAACTTCTTCTACATGAAATCAAGGCTTGATCCATGAACGTAAATAAAGCCTTATATGTCAAAATGCAACACGTCAGTGTTCAACAATGGACGTGATCCTGTCGCATTATTTCAGCCAAATATTTTAACTGGAATTGCGCATCCAAATGCATACCGACCCTTAAAACAGTCAAACGTGGGGTTTTAAGGCATACAAATGGCCCAAATAACAAACAAACTTAAAAATGATTAGTTGGGGGTTGGTTGTTTGAGAGAATGGGGGTCCCCTTAAATATCACAGCAAAGTATCAGGTCAAGTGGAGCTCAAAATCCATTAGTGAATTTGCAAACGATTGGTTGTGTATTTGTGTCCGACCAGCGGGCTGTCTGTAAACACAAGCCTTGTGACAGTGATAGGAGGGGGACGTGGAGGCCTCGGTCACTCAGAACTCGCATCAGAGGCTACCTGATCCCGATCTCGTTTTGCTCTGTGCGCGTCTTCCTCCTCTTCCTCCTCCCTATCCACACGCCCCGATCTATGCGTAGCTCCACGGGTCGATGCGTAAAGTCCATCCGCCATATCGTCGCTCTCCTCGGTGGATCCCCACTGAAAAGCTCGGCCGTGTGTTACCGAGCCCTGCCCGGAGGTGTGGTTGATTGGTAACTCCGTGGAGTTCCACTCGGACACGTTAGCGGTGATGTTCATGTTCACCGGAAGAGCCGTGACCCCCGGTTTTGCGGCGGATGTGTTTGAGGAAGCGCTGGTGGGCTTCCAAATGAGACTGTAGTAAATCGCCAGGATGATTGCTGCTAATGACACGGATAATACATAAGCAAAAACCGTGGCTAGTCTCACCCACTTCTTGTTGGTCTTAGCAGCCATCTTAGCCTTTTTGTCCCCCGTATAAGTAGCAGGTTTGCCCCTCTCCATATTGGGCATGAAGTCCCGCTCCCTCATATTGCCCCTGTTTTTTCCTCGATGCTCCACCACCCCCTCCGTCTTGAAGCCTTCTTTTGATCCACAAGCCAAGAGAAGACGAGAAGGCAGCGGCGTGGTCTTTAAAAACGAGGATTTTACTTAGTGTCCAAATCAAAAGCGTCCGGTGCATGCACCATTGCGTCTCATCACGGACCAGTGAGCATCCACAGGCTGGGACGCGGCATCCGAAAAAAAGGTCCTTTAACCTGCCCACATGTCCACGGAGCTGCTGGCTGTGTATGTCCTCGGCCAGTAGGCGAGCGTTGCACTGGATGTCATTTATCAAACGATGAGAAGAGATCACACGGCGGGCGCACTGTCCGATCCAGCAAACGAAGTGGCTGGCTCAGCTAAAAATATAGAGAGGGTTGGGAGGGAGGGTGGGTCTCTTAAAGAAACCGCAGCTAGCGAGCAACTCAATCCAAAATATGTACAGACGCTCCCCAATTTACAAACAAGATGCGTTCTGAACGGTCGTTCGTAAGGTGAATTTGTTCGTAAGTTGCTTCAATGCTATACATGTATTTTGATTGGAATTTATGTTTAAGGTTTATATAAGTATGTTTAAGTTATATCTAAGTATGTTTAAAGGACAACCGACGTCTCTGGACAAGTTGTGTCCATAATTTGTAAAATGGCTTCACATGACTTCTACTGAGCGTATAATAATAAGATTCCACCGCATATAGCTATATTTTACGTTTTAAGACTCGCGCTGAATATTCAGGAAGTCTTGTTTTTGAGTTTGTGACGGGTCCGTACGTGACGTCACGAAAGGAACGCCCCTGACCGAAAAAGACGCATTGTAGCAGTGCTTCCATCACGTCAATGTATTTTGCTGGACTTGTTTGGTCTGGGGACCTCGTGTTGCACCCAAAAGCCGCCAGAAGAGGGCGTCCAATGTCCATATAAGGAATTTATCAGCCTGTGGAAAGGAAGGTGGCCACAGGAGGTCGCCATTTTATGCCTCTTTTTCGGTGAGACATTTCCCCTCAATGTTGCCTCAAAATGGCACGGAATAAATTCTTTAATCGATTGCAAACATGTATGCTTTCCTCTTCAGAACTATTTGAATCATATTCATAACTGGATGTGTAACAAGAAAGCATATTCTCCGAATCTGAAGCCATTGTTTTGATTCTCCAGCAATGCAAGACGTCTTGGCGTGACATCCCGAACAGGGGGCGGGACTTTCTGAAAATGCCCAATTCGCAGCTCATTTTTTTGCAGATTTTGGTCACTTTTCGTCATTTTTATTGGTGTTTTGCATTTGAATAAAAATATCATACTGCATGTTTTGGGTATTTTAGATGCTATAAAACGTTTTTCTGATGTCAGTTAAGAAACAAAAAAGTGACGTCGGTTGTCCTTTAAGGCTTGTATAATTAAACTGTATTGGTTTGTACTGAAAAATAAACATTTCATAAAATATATTCTCTATATCAGAAATGGGCAAACTACGGCCCGTGGCCACATTAGGCTTTTTAATCCGGCCTGCCGAATTTGTCCAAATTATAGTAAAAACAGTGTCTGAAACTCATGTTTTTTTCTCAAAATAAGGCAACTTTTGTTTTACACCACTTAAATCCTGATAAAAATCCAATGAAGCAGACAAATTACTGTTCAAGCACCTCAAAATACAAACGTTTTTTACAGTGCAGGACTAAACCAAACCACACTGAGAACTGGGTTTAAATTAAGGTGGAAAATAAAATCAAGTATGATGAAGAATGTATCAAACTCCCTCGCAAAGTGTACAGACATCATCCCCTTGAGTTATGTTAACCTCATTTGCAATTCATATTCCTTTGGGCACATCCTCGTGGAGGTTTACTGTGTCTGACGACTCCACTTCACTTCACGGCTTCTTTCCAAGTTAAGTGAGTCAGCGGAGAGGAGTCAAGTGTTTAAACATTCGAGTCTTAACAACGACAAAGTCACAAAAGGAAGACGATGAATAAGAAACGGTACTTTCTGGATTCACCTGTGATCAAAGATTACATGGTTAAAGGAGAAAGATTTACCAAGTGGTCAGAGGTGAGTGAATATTTCAATAGAAATGCTGTTTTGTGTTTAACTCCTTGTAATACTCTCTCTTTTCAAAATGTTATTTTTATTTCACAAAATTTACATTCACGGCATATAGAGAAGTATGACAAAGATAATGTAATTTTTGAATGTGACTGAATATGTACTTTTTAAAAATTTATGATACTGTAGTTCTTTAATAAATCAGCCAGTTGCACAATTTTGTATGAATGGTTTGCTTTTATGTTAATTATAAACCATAATATAATAATAATAATAATAATAATAGTTGTATTATGTTCATCCTGTCGACTTGATATCGAATTTAAAACAGATTCTTTTCTTACAGACAGTGTTTTGTAGGTGTTCAAATACCTGACATGTTTCGGCGTATACTTCCGCCTTCGTCAGGTATTTGAACACCTACAATACACTGTCTGTAAGAAAAGAATCTGTTTTAAATTAATAATAATAATAATAATAATAATAATAATAATACATTTAATTTATAAGCGCCTTTCAAAACTCTCAAGGTCACTTTACAGTCACAGGATAAATTTTTCCGTCGGTGAGCAGCGGCAGCCACACGTGCAAGCGTTCACTCAACCCGTAAGTAACTCAAATAGATAGAAAGCTAGCTAGATAGCTAGCTAATAGATATGTATTTGATAGACAGCTAGCTAGATAGCTATATAGATAATAGATAGCTAAATAGGCAGCCAGATAGCTAATAGATAGCATATACATAACCAGCTAGGTAGCCAGCTAGATATCATTTTTAATTAGCGATTTTGAGTTGTCAAAAATGTCCTCACTAAGCTGCTCACCGGCAGAAAAAAATATCCTGTGACTGTGAAGTGACCTTGAGAGTTTTGAAAGGTGCTTATCAATGAAATGGATTATTATTATTATTAAATTATATATATATATATATATATATATATATATATATATATATATTAAAAAAATCATCTACTTGCCGTACCCCAGGATACTTCCTGGTTCATCTAAATGTCCAGATATGGTTCCAAGAGTGCTAAAATGAGCATACTGACATCAAGTTGTTGTTCTATCAAAACAATGTCTTTAACAAGGACTCTACCAAGACTGTTCCTGTCACCATGAAGATTGACACAAAAGGCTTTTACCTCTACTGGATGAATCAAAGCAAGGTAATACAATACAATACAATACAATACAATACAATACAGTACAGTAATCCCTTGTTTTTAGCAGTTAATGGGGACCAGGACCACCCACGATTGACGAAAATCCGCAAAATAGAGTTATATAATAATAATAATAACCCACGTGATAAGACAAGGGGGGGGGGGTGCTGGGCGGGGTTGAACACATGCTCAGCCAATCCACATGGCTGTAAACCAGATATGTTTGCTCGGACACTGCGAACAAAGGCTCGAACACAGGAAGATTGTCTTTTACTGCGGGCAGGGGGCGCAGTTTTCATGAAGCTACTTGGTATGCGTTTCTTCGGCTGACACCCTCCCTCTGCAGGCCTCTACCAAGATATTTATTGAGAGTATATGCACATTTAAGTCATACAATAGTAAAACACGGTCGTCTTGATTTGAATACCATGTCCCTGGACGTTCCATGAAACAAGCACCAACATCCATGAACCAATAGAACGTAGACATTTTAATGAATTGTCTTTCCATGAACTGATAGATTTGTAAACTGGCTAATGAGCTCTTCCTGTGCAAGAGTTTACCAAGTCCTAAATTCCACTACAGGCTAGATTCCTTACCCGAGGATGACAGTCTGCATTTTTTCTGTCTGTTCTCAGAGATATTGCGCTGTCATTGGGTGATGTCGGCGCTGGGAAACGATCAAGCTACAGCCATGTAAAAAACCACTGAGTCATTCTGCATCTGAATGTTTTTTTTTCTAAAAAAATATATATATATATTCCATGAACTGAAACTCCGATTAGCGAATCGCGCACACGCTAAGGTGTGTGCCGGTGTCCATCAGGCATATGGAAGTCCCATGAGAACCGCAAGAAAGCTGAGAGCTACTCTGCCTCTTTCTGTGCCAGCTCTTTTGTGGAGGTTATTGATTTGGCACTGCATCTGGACCGCCATCCTGCTGCATTTTGCAGCTTGACTGTGATGCAGTCGCTGGAGAGGACGATTTGTCTTTGCTGCTCTCTCTCTTATGCTCTTTCTCAAAATGAGGCAACTTTTGTTTTACACCACATAAATCTAGTAAAATCCAATGAAGCTGACATCAAACACACTCCTGCTTTGTGTCTCACCCATACTGGCACTGGTAAAGGACAACCGACGCCCCCGGACAAGTTGTGTCCATAATTTGTAAAATCATTTCAAATGACTTTTACTGAGAGTATTTTACAAAGATTCCACCACATATAGCTATATTTTACGTTTTAAGACTCGCACTGAATATTCAAGAAGTCTTGTTTTCCAGTTGGTGATGATTCCGGACGTGACGTCACTGAAGGAACACCCCTGACCGAGAAAGCGACACACAATGCATTTTGGGTACTTTGTTTGGTCTGCAAACTTCGTGTTGATGGCGAAATTAGAAGGAAAAACACATAAATAACGCGATGGTGAATCGTTGTGTGTTGCACCAAGACTACTATTTGATACTAGTTGACACAAATTCCCAGCAGACAAATCAGCCCATTTCCAACGGAGCTTGGGTGCCATCTTGTGCATTTTCTGGGACGCTACATTGGAGTCCTGACGCCTCAAAATGATACGGAAGTACTTCTTTAATCGATTGCAAACATTTATGCTTTCCTCTTCAGAACTATTTTAATCATATTTATAACTGGATCAGTAACAAGAAAGCGTCTTCTCCGAATCTGAAGCCATTGTTTTGATTCTAGAGCAAGGCAAGACGTCCTGGCGTGATGTCACAAACAAGGGGTTGGGAACTTCTGAAACTCGCCACTTCCGGGGTCATTTTGTCGGTTGTCCTTTAAGTGTAAAAAAAATGGTGTAATCTGATTTCAAATGATAAATTATGCATATAAAATATTCTTTACTAATCAAACTCATTTTTTTTTCCCTTTCAGTTTTAGTGCATATTTGGACCTGCGACTAAGTCCTGAATCCCTGTGATGTAGTTGACTGTCTGCTTCTTGTTTCTAGGAGATAACACTATTAGATGTTGCAACCATCAGAGATACCAGAACAGGAAAGTACGCAAAACTTCCAAAAGTAAGTCTTATTTACGTACTTGAAAATCCATTGACTGAGTTTGTCAGAATATCCGCAGGGATGCAAATCAATGTTTCAAGCCCCAATGAGTATGAAAAACATATTTGCATTGCAAATACGGCAAAGGCCCCATGAACCGAGTCCTCCTTCGGTCGACGCAGGTGCACACACATTAAAATTAAACACGGCTCATGCTGAATCATCTTTTTGTCAGCAGAGAGCGTCTTGATCAAGAGTAAATGGCTTGGGATCTCACTTACTATTCATCACTTGGCCGTCGCAGTGAGCTGCCATCACCGTCTTTCTCGGAGGGTTCAGTTAGAGGTGAAATCTTAATGGGGTGGGGCAATGAGGCTGAGCTGCATGACGCTGGCATGTCTTTATATTGAGAAGTTAGCTTTGGAGATGATGTAACCTCTTCGCAAGCATCCTAAATGTGTGTGTGTGTGTGTGTGTGTGTGTGTGCGCGCGCGTGTGTGTGTGTGTGTGTGTGTGTGTGTGTGTGTGTGTGTGTGTGTGTGTGTGTGTGTGTGTGTGTGTGTGTATTTGTATGACTAGTTTTGTGAGGACAACTAACATTTTATACCATATGTAGTGAGGACATTTTTGACAAGTGAGGACCTTTTGTCCGGTCCTCACAAGTTTTTCATTCTAAAGGCTTCGAGAGGGTCCATATATGCATCTGTTAAAGTTTCAGAGAGGTCCTAACAAATTCACCCAAAATGATTATTTTTGTTGTGTATTTTCATTTCACTTGGATACACACACTTTTTACTCTCTCTGTGTGTGTTTGTGTGTGCATGGTTAATGAGAGGAAAATGTTCATACCACAAAAAGTAAAACGATATTTTAACCAAATTCACCACAGGGGTGAGGACTTTGAATGTTCAGAAACCTCACTCCTGCTGTTATTTCAGTTTCAAGCCCACTTTTTATTGCTTTGTTTTTAATGAAGTTGAAGTGGGAAATGGGGTGACATTTGGTGTTCAAATGTATCACTAGTTCTTCTCTAAACTTATCAGCAACGGTGGTCCTCACTCCTTATCTGGAAGTTATCCGGACCTCACAAAACCTTTGAAACAGGAATTTGAGTGTGTGTGTGTGTGTGCGTGTGTGTGTGTGTGTGTGTGTGTGTGTGTGTGTGTGTGTGTGTGTGTGTGTGTGTGTTTTCTCTTTCCATGTCCTGCTCAGCAAATTTGCATGCCAAATATGATTGTGCACACGTGTTCAATATATTTGATTTACATGGTTCGCCGGACACCCTCCAAATATTTTATTTTCCAGTTGGAAAGAATCCAGTCAGAGTGTCAAAACGTTTGTCATTAAATCTTCAGTTAAAAAAGTGAGAAAATATGAATAAATTTAACCACTGACCATGTTCAAGGTGAAACAAGATGGTTGTGGTGGACCCCAAAAAAAGCAGGCAGGCGGGAGGTGCATGGTGTAATTGACGCATTTTATTAAATAAAGTCAGCAGGAACAAAATGTGAAACAACAAAGTAATCAGAACAAAAAAGTCCAAAGTAACAAACAAAACCATGACTAAAACATAAGACAAAACAAACCTGACAGGGTGAAACAAGCAATGATCCGAAAATGAATGGTCGTGCCAAGAGTTATTTTAACTGCCACTAATTAAAATGACCAAAAACATGTGCAGCTGCAAGACGTCACACAAATTCAAAATATGACAAGTGATCTGTATGTTTAAAATGTGTCGGTATTTTTAAAGTTTAGTTTGGTTTCCAAATTAAATATTGAAACACTTTTTATTATGCAAAGAAAAAAAGCAAAGTAAAGTACACCTTTATCCCCACATGTCATTGTCAGCCATTTTTTTCCTACCTTTACAGCACCCAAAGGTCCGAAATGTGTTTAATCTGGATTTTCCAGACAGTAACCACTTGGCCAAAACGCTGACCGTCGTTTCTGGTCTTGACACCGTCAACCTAAACTACCATAACTTCTTTGCCTCCAAGGATAAAGTGACACAGGTAATAAAGCACAGATGGATTATTATCATTCTCTGCTTCCTCCAGATGTTTACATTGCTGGGTTTTTGTTGCCGATCTATTGCAGTGACAACAATGAAACTTCCTTTTCTCCATTTGTAGTCTTTATTACACTTGTTGAATTCAATATCCGACTTTTATCAACAGAAATGCAATCACAATTGTTATTTGTTCAAACTCCCCATGCACCCATCTCATTCGCGAGGTTACGATTATGCCATTGCGGCATTGCCCTCTTGTGGCAGGTTTCGGGCCCTTCACATGCTTTTTAATGTAAACGTGAAGACTTTGCAAACTCCAGTAATTTTCTGATTAAATATGCGACAGAACTGGGCGAATGACATCCTTGCCATTGCCTACAATACTGCAAGAAATAACGCCTGTAGACAAGTCTTCTTAGATAAAATGTGAGTGGAAATCCAGCGTTTGCTTCGATCATGCTGAGTGAATTTCACAGGCCGCAGTTTTAAGTTGTCATCACGTCTAATTGTTTAGATATGTCCGGATTTGTCTCCATACCAACAAAGATGGCAAGATCCCAGTGAAAAAGTAAGCTAACACCATTCACTTCCAGCGATTCTGTGTAGTGTAACATCGGTTTACGACGCGTCAATGTTGTGTGTATTTATTTATCAGCATTTACAAGATGTTCCCCGCTGACAAGAAAAGAGTTGAAATCGCGCTCGGTTCAGCCCACCTCCCTAAAGGAAAGGTAACCGTTTCTAATTTGCCCACGATTTATATCTATCGAGACATGTAATGTGAATATTATATGTTACAGTATGACAATATGAAGCCTGATGTTTTCACCGAATCAGCTTTCAAGGCCTTCTTGGCACATCTATGTCCTCGCCCGGAAATCTATGAAATCTTCACTACATAGTGAGTGACACCAAAATGACCCGAAATTGTTTCTTTTGTTATTGTAACATTGTATTATTGTAAGGGTAAGTTAAAATGTTTCTATATTTTCGTCATTACATTCGCAATATCGCACGTGTCGTTGATTATACAGAAGACAGTTAGCGTGTAGCTATTTTTGCCATAATGAGTACGGTTTTCGTTATCCCATTCAGGGTTACGGTTCATTAATGAAAATTACGGTTTCCAATAAAACAATAAGTCAAAAATCGTCAAAATAATACATACCCAAGGTTCATTCAAAACGAAATCGCTATGGATCATATACATATACATGTATAAAATGTAGAACAGGCGATCAGAGCAGTGCCAGCAGTTCGCTTCCTTTAATATGAATTGCACATGCGGTTCTATGGGTCATTCCTGGAATTGGGAGTCAAGATGTGATTGCATCTGTTGTTTTTAACCTCATTTTAAGTAACTGTAATTTTAAAAACCGTTTGGCTTCAGGGGGCAAAGCGGCCCATGGATCCCGGCGTATTACTAGACTTTTCTGGTTTCAAAAGTTGGCAGGTATGAAATATGGTGAAAATGTATAGATTGACAGATATCCGACACATGTCGTTGATTATACAGGAGACAGTTACCTCGAGTTAGCTACCATTTACCTTATTACTATATGTGTAGTATGCCAACCATTTTCCAAACTATTCGTGTGAATATGACTGTGAAAGCTTGTCTCTCGAGACGTTTCCCCCGCGAGTGACTGGCTACTGGTGCATGATATTTTCTATACCCAAAGTCAGCAAGATAAGGCTTTGACACCGTATGGGAGTTACGGTATAGAAAACAGATGTCCTCATCCTGTTGTGAAGTTACTTTAAATAGCACAACATTTTACGTGGCTGAATGACAACAAATGTGTTACTGCAGTATCTGAGGAATTATTGTTTCCCAATTTTGCTTTCCAGTTCCAACAAACCCACCATGACAAAAGAGAACTTCACCAAGTTTCTCAACGAGAAGCAGAGGGACTCCCGACTCAATGAGGAGCTTTTTCCACGACTCCGGCAGGACCAGATAAAAGCGTTGATGTTGAAATATGAACCCTGCAACACCAACTGTAACAGAGGTGACGCCACGTTCCTTATAATACCATACCTGTCAACCTGTGAGACACTGTAACCTTAATAACGGCTCAATTTTTTTCTTACTGAGAAAAAAAAACATGCGTGTGTAATATTTCATTGCCCAATTTTATTGACAACATTTCACATGTAAACACGGATACTTTTAACACGTTACAACATATTTCTAGCAATAATTAAGTACAGTAAAGTCTCGTTATATCGATATTCAAGGGAGTCCGAAAAAATATCGATATAACCGGGACTATCGATATATCCGACCCTGTTTGCATGTAATTTTCTCTGTGCGTGCATAGAAATAGTATCGATATAACCGGGACGATCGATATATCCGATATCGATATAACGAGACTTTACTGTATGTTCTTTGTTGTAGAGCATTGTGGCTTTTTTTTGCTGTGGAAAAATAATTTGAATTCGTGTTCTTGCAATGTATAATTTTCATGAAAGAAGTATGAATAATATTATAGCGAAAAAAACACGGTCACATATTTAATTTAAGTGATTTTAAAAAAATCCACTTGAACTTGTCTTCTAGGAACTTTTGTTTCTTTTCGAGATTTTTCGCATGGACTTGTTTTCTCGGTGGTCGAATTCGCTTTTTACGAGTAGCGATATTTGGTAAAATTAAAATTACTGCTAATATTTAATGATGAAAATGGATTCAAAAATATCTCAAAAGTATATTTAACGATTTTTGAGTTTCCCGTACAAACATTCTTGTATGCCGTACATATCTAAAAATGTGCAAAAATTGTACCGAATATGGCAAAATACGGCTGGTTGACAGGTATGTAATACAGTGCTACCTTGGCTTACGAACTTAATTGGTTCCCAGACAGAGGGTGTAAGGCGAAAAGTGTGTATCCCAAAAATTAATTCCCCATAGGAAACCATTACAATGGGAATAATCCGTTCCCAGGTCCACATAAAACATAATTTTCTACTTTCTAATTTTCTAAGCCATACAACTACACAAAATATACCTTATTTTATGTATAATAAATGTGCTATGGTATTATAATCAAAGAAATAAACAGTACCATATAATAAAGTCATTTTATTTACCTTTGTGATGGTCGTTGATGGCTTGATGGAATGGAGTGGCCGGTTTCATCAGCGTTAAACACTTGATGAGGAACATAACCATCTTCTTTCACCATCTTGAGGAATGATCCCTTGTAGGTGCTTTCTCTGTGATAAATTTATCAATTGTGTTCTGTTTAGCTGGGTTGATAGCTTTTTGCATCAAGTGTACAGATGGCTTGTGCGGGTTGTTTGTGGAGCCTGACTGATGGGATATTTTAACCTTGCAGTCTACACTCTGCCTTTGAACTATCAAAGTTGAAACTCTCAGTGTCGTCTGCCTGTCTCTTTAATGTTTAAACCACCCCCATCACTGCTGCGTTCTTGATCAATCACGTAGCTTTAACCGAAGACTAGGGGTGGGGAATAGAGGACAAAAGCAGACGACTGCCATTTTGTTGTTAGAAGAACGGGCTCGTTCGCGAACGACACATTACTCACTGAGGCAGCTCTATGTACGAAAAAAGTTCATTTGCCAAGGTAAAATTGTCATAAATATAACGTTCGTAAACCGAAAAGTTCGTAAGCCAAGGGGTTGGTAAACCAAGGTATCACTGTACTGACATGGACAATTAGTGGGAGGATTTTCATGTCTTTGAGATCTTTAACCTTCTTTTTTATCTGCAGGTCTTATTACCCCTGAAGCTCTATTGGCCTTCCTGGTAGGTCCTGAGACTTCCGTGGTCATGCAGGACAGGCTGGCCAAGTGTCAGGACATGACCCAGCCGTTACCCCATTACTTCATTAAGTCCTCCCACAACACATACCTGACAGGTCACATATGTCTTGTTCGTTTAAAAAAATAAAGTGAAAGAAAAATACCATAACACATATTTGATCCTCACAATTACTCTTTCACAGCTGGTCAGTTTTCCGGAGTATCCTCATCGGAGATGTACCGCCAGTGTCTGTTGTCTGGATGTCGTTGTCTGGAACTTGACTGCTGGAAAGGGAAACCTCCGGAGGAAGAGCCCATCATTACGCATGGCTTTACCATGACCACTGAAATCCTTTTCAAGGTACATGCGTCATGCATAGGGTCCATTTATGCTGTAAAATATAATGTGATATCAATTTTGTGGTGATTTGGGGATCACTATTATAAGTCAAATTCCGATTAATGTGTACTAAAGGTCAATAAAAGTCTACGTGTGTCCACTTTTTATTGTAGAAATTACAACAGTTCCAATCAAACCTTTTGTACATGTATTTATTTTGTGCGTCTTACAATGGCGATCATAATGTAGCGCAACACCGTGGTGCCAAGATGAGAAATGAATGAATTAATCATCAAGGTTATCTGTTCATGTTCCAGTGCAGAAAAAAAGTAAACAGCAGAACAGAAAAAGCCCCCCCCCCTCCCACCCCCATCATGCCCGTGGAATCAACATTTCCATTTCAGGGCAGCTGCATCCCAGACCCAACATTGTCACCTTCATGCTTGCTTTTAATGTATTCACTGCCATTCCCGAATTTATTTGGGAACTGAAAATATGACATAGAGCGCCATTCCCGAATTATAATTTTTTTTCTGGTGATGCCGATACAGCGCTGGCCAGACCTCTGGCAATGTGTTTTCCCTTCCACGAGCGGCCAGAATTTCCCTTTGTCCCACGTTAGCGCTTTGTTCAGCTTCAGCTGTTGTGAAAGCGCTATAAAAACCACCATCTATGAATTGCATTGTATTTTGGACAGCCACCCTCATTTCAAGCTCATATAACTGCATATAATTCTTATTTTAAAACTCTTATTTTTCTGATGAAAGAAGAGATTCAAAGGTTTCTTACACCTCATTGACAGTGTATGTATTCCTAAAACTCAATCTTCTGTGGCTCCTGGAATTTGAGTGAAAATTCCAAAAACCCTGGCACTGGAGTAGACACATTTTTGCACATTGTCTGGCAGTGTATGACTTTATTTGAATAATCTTTCTGAACCCAGTTTGTGTTGTTGAGTTGTGTTTTCATTTCAATCCCACTGCCTCAATCATATTAAAAATAAAAAATAAAATACTTTTTTTGTGATGCTCAACAGGAAGTTATTGAAGCCATTGCTGAGAGCGCCTTCAAAACCTCGCAGTATCCTGTTATCCTTTCCTTTGAGAACCACGTTGACTCGTAAGCGTTTTCCCCCCATGAGTTAATGCTACATAGTAGTCCTAAATGTGTTTTACTCTTTTACTTAATGATTCAGCATGAAAAATGCTGACAATTTTGACTGACTATATTACTAGCAGCGATGTGTGGTTTTTTGTGCTTCGTTTCAGAGTAAAGCAACAAGAGAAGATGGCCAACTACTGCAAAACTATATTTGGTAATGCCCTACTGACAGAGCCTCTGGAGAAATACCCCGTAAGTACCACCACAGCAGTTGTTTTTCAGTTAAACTTGTTTATTTATTTATTTATTTATTTAATCAGAGTCCATTAATTGTACATCAGATGTGCCCAGTTACGGGCCATGCATTTTCTACTTCGGTACTTCGGTGGGCACCATTTTAATCTGTGCCACATTGATAAACAGATTCAATAATTGTTAAAGAACATCCCAAAATGATAGAAAAATAAATAAAATATGCTATATTTGACAGATGGTTAAATTAAGTGTATTTATATGTACAGCTTGTTCCAGATGCTTTCCTGGTGGTATTCTGTTTGAACCAACCAATCAGAGGACGTCACTACTATGCTTTGTGAGGACAGATGTGAAATTCGATGAAAAAAATTGAGATTAGATTAGATGAGCCTTTATTTGTCTCCCAGTGGAGAAATTTACATTTCACAGCAGCAAAAACAAAATACAGAAGCATGTTGTCAAGGGAGCCACTCTCGTGGTGCCATCTTAAAGTCAAAAACAAACAAACAAACAAACAAAAAAAAAAACACATAATATGACACAACACAAGACACGGACTGTCTTCAATCATTAACACTTTCTGCACCCTCTTTGTTGTATGAAGCAGTTCTAGATGAAATAGCAGAGGATCCAAGCATCCTTTTCACCAGTGGATCAGGGACGTCATGGTAAAATGTACACATTTTCAAAGCAAACATGAATCTGTAGCATCCATTGCCAAAAAGAATCTCACATCTCCTGTCCCACGTAAATCCGCTTCAATTCCAAGCAGCGACAGTTCCACATACGCATCGGCACTCTGTTCTGACGCTCCTTTCTTCTCATCGCGGGCTTCTCAAGCCATGCAAGCATCCAGCCGAAGACCATTCAACAGCATTGACCTATATAGTATTGAAAGCAGCGCAGCCAAGAGAACCGTGTCAAAATGAAGAGTGCAGACTGCTAAAATAATGAACAAATCCATATTTTTTACTTTAGGTTGAAATTGTAGGTGAATGATTTTGCCTGTGTTTCAAAAAAATTGGGTTCGGTATGACCCACTGATATCAAATTCCTCCTCTATCGTGTCCTTCCTCTTTGCATTGAATATTAAGCTGAAGCCAGGACAGCAGATCCCAAGTCCATCTGAGCTTATGGGCAAGATCTTGATCAAGAATAAGAAGGGATGCCATGACAACACAAACCAGATAACCAACAAGAGTGGCACAACAGCCAGTGACCAGATGACAAGTGATGCTTCACCTGCACAAAAGGCTGACTTCTTTTTCGAAGATCCTGTCCACTCAACCAATCTGGAGAACCAGGGTGAACGGGACTGATCCCACCAAAATCACTCGTAAACCCTAACCACAAACTGGTTTGCTTGGTTGTAAACTAATGGTGATTATAATGTTTGCTCAGACAGGGACATGGCTGCGGAAGACAATGAGGACCAAGAGGACACAGAAGAACAGGATGAGGAAAAAATGAAGACGTGTGATGAGGTAGGGAATGTTGATCTCACGACCAGCGTTTTTTTTTTCACTGGAAATGTACCACATTTATCCTGCTGGAAAACATCTGTTTGATTTCCTGTCCATCTGTCATAGGGCACAGCTGGACAGGAAGTCACAGCACACGAAGCAATGTCATCATTAGTCAACTATATTCAGCCGAACAAATTCATCTCTTTTGAAAGTGCCAGAAGTACGTCTTGGCTTCTTCAAGAAAAACTGATTCTGCGATATGTTTGGTGCACTGTGCAAAAAAAAAACTCATTTCCTGCATTGGCATTTTGCTTACTGCTCATCAGAAAAGAACAAGAGTTATGTCATCTCATCTTTTGTGGAGACCAAAGGGGAAGCAATGATAGGCAAGACTGCCGTTGACTTTGTTGAGTATCCTTTTCATTTGGCAAAAGATGGTAACAGCACAACTTTAGTTCACTGCCGAAGCTTTTCGGATGAGGAGCGAAACATCCGACACCTTCAAAGAAGTACACTGGGACCTCGGTTTACGAACCCCTTGGCTTACGAACTTTTCGGTTTACGAACGTTACATTTATCAAAATTTTACCTTGGCATACAAACTATTTTTCAGGATACATGCGGAGCTGCCACAATGAGTGATGTGTCGTTCGTGAATGAGCCCATTCTCCAAACAAGGAAATGGCAGCAGACTTTTTTTTGTCCTCTATTCCCCGCCCCTGGGGGATCGGGTTACAGACAAAGAGAGAGAGTGAGGCCGTTTTCCAAAAAACATGGCGTCTTCGGGTAAAGCCACGTGATTGGTTAAGAACCCAGCAGTGGGGGGCGGGGGGTTAAACATTAAAGAGACAGGCAGACAGAGTGAGAGAGAATACACACACACACGAAAGGGAGAGGACAGAGCTTGAAACAAAAAAAAGAAAAGGGGGAAAAAACAAGTACAATGGTGACAAAATTGATAGAAAACAGTGAAATTTGGACCCATTTCAACTTTGATAGTTCAAAAGCAGAGTGTAGACTGGAAGGTTAAATATCCCATCAATCAGGCTTCACAAATAACCCGCACAAGTCATCTGTATACTTGATGCAAAAAGCTATTAACCCAGCTAAACAGATCACAGTTGATGAACTAGATACAATTATCACAGAGAAACCTACAAGGGATCATTCCCCAAGAGGGTGAAAGAAGCCTATGTTCCTCATCAAGTGTTTAATGCTGAGGAAACCGTACACTCCATTCCATCAAGCCATTAACGACCATCACAAAGGTAAATAAAATGACTTTATTGTATAGTACAGTTTATTTCTTTAATCATAATACTATCGCACATTTATCATACATAAAATATGGTATATTTTGTGTAGTTTTAAGGCTTAGAAAATTAGAACGTAAAAAATTGTTTTATGGGGACCTGGGAACGGATTATTCTCATTTTAATGGTTTCCTATGGGGAATTAATTTTTGGGATACACACTTTTCGCCTTACACACTGTGTCTGGGAACCAATTAAGTTCGTAAGCCAACGTCCCACTGTACAAATGACGGCTGAGGAAACCATTTCATTGATGAACCACTCCTATACGACTGAGAGCTTACTCAAACCAAAAGATGCACCATAACACAATTTCTCGTAAGCTTTAATCTTAAAACATACAATGTAATTCGGAACTTAAATTGTGTTACTCCTTCACACTCACCACCTCTCAGATATAATAAAAGGCAGATGAGTAGGATTTATCCAAAAGGAACAAGAATGGACTCATCAAATTTCAACCCACAGCCCTTTTGGAACGTTGGCTGCCAGATGGTGGCGCTCAACTATCAGACAATGGGTAACAAAAAGGCATACTGATGACATGTCTCACAAAAAAATAAACAATTGCAGGGATAAACAATCTTGTCTTCCACCACAGCAGGTCAGTGTTGCACCTTCTCAAAAAGAGGTTCTGTGTGTGCGTGTCTTTTCAGACTTCCCCATGCAGCTGAACATGGCTCTGTTCGAATTCAACGGAAGGACGGGCTACTTACTCAAACACGACGTGCTGCGGCGCGGCGACAAGAAATTCAATCCTTTCTGCGACAGGATTGACACAGTCGTGGCGGTCACGCTGACCATTAAGGCAGGTTTACAATCTCTCGCTCAAACTCGGTTCGGATTCCTTCGAGGTCGGTTACAAATGGAATGAAAACAAGCTATGAAGTTTTAAAAACGCTTATGATGAATGAGTAGTGTGTTCTTTGATAGGAATCAGGCAACAGTGATTGTCTTTATTGGCCGAGTGTGTAGAACACACAATGATTTTTTTCTCCGGTAGAACACGCTGCACGAGTATCATCGTAAAACAGACATGACAAATAAGTATGGAGGACACTAATAAAGGCTAATCTAAACTAATTCCTGAATGTAGGTGCTCCCTCTCAGGAACAACTGATACAATGTGCAAGGTATCAACCAGAGCTAAAGTGATCAGTGGTCAAATAAAATCTGATAACATTGTATAGACGCCCCCCAATTTACGAACAAGATATGTTCCAAACGGTCGTTCATAAGGTGAATTTGTTTGTAAGTTGCTTCAGTGCTATATTTTGTATGGAATGTATGTTTGAGGATTATATCAGTATATTTAAAGGACAACCGACAAGTTTTGTCCATAATTTGTAAAATCACTTCAAATGACTTCTACTGAGTGCATTTTACAAAGATTCCACATATTTATATACATGTATGGACACGCATATACTGTAAATATGATAACAGCCAAATGACCTATGACAACTTGAATGACGATTAATTAAAATGCTCCATAAAAAAATAAGCTGTAACTCAATAACATGCAAAGTCACACAGACGGGTGAGTTTTTATTCTGGAGAAAGCCAAATAGTTTATCTTGTCAGGAAGAGGTAAAAGAAGGACAAATCCAATTAATTTCACAAAAATGACCTTTTTATTTGTTTGTGTTTTGCATTGACATTTTCAGCCATGTACTTTTACGGCAGTCATGTTGAGCAACAAAAAACAATACTGTCGTTCAAACTAATAATGGGCCTTGTGTCAAACTGCTTTTGAAATGTCCCTGAATAATGTGTCTGTGTTTAACTCATTCACTGCCATTCACAAATTTATTCGAGATTTGAAAATATGACATAGAGCGCCGTTCCCGAACCTGTTCGGCAGCATTTTCTTTTTTTCCATGTTAGCACTTTGTTCCAGCTTCAGCTCTTGTTAAAGCGCAATCAAAATCAATATGTATGTATTGTATTTTGGACAGCCACCCTCATTTCCAGCTCATATAACTCCAGACCCATATAATTTAGGAATTAACGCTTCTTCTGGTGAAAGAGGAGAGTCTAAGGTTTCTTATGCTGCAATATTCTGTGAGTTATTGAATTCCAGTGACAATGACAAAAACCCTGGCACTGGGGTGGGTACATTTTTGCACATGTCTGACAGTGAATGAGTTAAAAACAAAGCCCCCAAAAAATCCCATATGTCCTCACCAGATCTATTCAGGACAGTTTCTATCTGACAAGAGTGTCAAAACTGGAGTTGAGGTGGAGATCATTGGGCTGCCAGGAGACCCCAAGAAGAAATACCGTACCAAGTGGTCCATCACACCGAACTCTATTAACCCAGTATGGAACGAGGATCCTTTTGTGTTTGAAAAGGTTCCTGTCAGTTTACCTCACACACTCATAAATTACAGAAATGTGCTGACATAATTGACTTTTTCCATTGCCGCAATTTGATCGTTCACTATGATTTTCGATAGATTCTCCTTCCAGAAATGGCCTCTCTGAGAATGGCAGTCCATGAGGAAAATGGCAAATTCCTCGGACATAGAATCATTCCCCTTGACGCCATTCAATCCGGTCAGTCTAATGTCAACATGACAATTTAATCTGTATTCTCATCTGTATTCTCATGTAAATTCCTCCAAAACAGAAGCAAGGTCTTCAAGGCCGCCAGATTTTTTTGCCAATTTGTTAATCATTTGAATAGCGGCGTTTTTATACAGGTTTATCATGCCGGCAGGCTACCATCACATCTGCCTGCGCAGTGAAAGCAATGTGCCGCTCACTCTGCCTGCACTCTTTGTGTACATCGAGGTCAAGGACTACATTCCTGCAGCTTTTGCAGGTGTTTATTTATTTATTTATTTATTTATTTATTTGCTCTGTGGCTTTGAAATGAAATTGATTACAGTGACAGATGGAGTTTGGTTGTATTCAATGAAAGGTCCTCTTTTTTACGTGACTAAATGTTTATTTCTCAGATTTCACAGACGCCTTATTCAATCCAACAAAAGGCGCGGAGAAGACGACACGGATGCCAAAAGAGGTGCGTCAATAGTCAACATCTATGAGCTAAATAATTTGCAACATAGGCCTAGTCATAATTCTGTTTATATTTGAAAAGATTTGGTGATTTATGTGACTGTCGTGTTGCATTTGTCAGGTTGTGCTAATGTACTCTGACGTCATGTATTTTGAATTTGACATACCCGAAATAGAGTACATGTTGTTTGTCCTGCCTCAGTGTACAGCGGACCCCCATGTACAAACCAAGAGCAGAATTAGAGATTAGATTAGATTAGATTGGTTTTGTGTCATTTGAAATATTGGAGAAACAAATGGCATGGTGTTTAAAATCATAAGATTACAAAAGCAAGACATATTGTTTGAATCTGATGCAAATCAATGATCATTTATTGATTAATTGATTTTTTTTAATCATTTTGATCAATTTACTCATTTATTGCCATTCACAAATTTATTCGGGAATTCAAAATATGACGTAAAGCGCCATTCCTGAATTTGTTCGGGTTTTGTTTTGTCATGCTTGGGTGCCAATAAAGCGTTGGCCATGGCCTCTGGCAATGGCCTCTGGCACTGTTTTTTTCTTTTCTACAAGGGGGCAGCATTTCCCTTTTTTTCCATGTTAGTGCTTTGTTCCAGTTTCAAGCGCTATATCAACCAATAAGTATGTATTATATTTTGTACAGCTGCCCCCATTTCAGGATCAGATAATTCCAGACCCGTATAATTTAGGAATAATTCGTTTTTTTCTGATGAAAGAAGAGAGTTTAAGGTTCCTAACGCTTTATTGAATGTTTATGTAGTCCTAAAACTCAGCATTCTGTGGGTCCTGGAATTCAAGTGACAATGACAAAAACTCTGGCATTGGAGTGGACATATTTTTACACAAGTCTGGCAGTGAATGAGTTAATGAATTGAAGTCAACCATTGATGAGCATGTCTGCCCCCCTGACAAGTTGTGAGCTTCAGTGACATCACTTTTTGCACCCATGCAGTCATCCTCAGACTACGTTTCTCCTTATGAGCTACCTTTTGTGCCTCACACCGAAGTGTCAAAGGGAAAGCAACAAACAGGTAATGCTCCTTTAAAAAAAATCATCTCTTCATTTTTATTATTAATTTTTTGGTCACCGCTGTGCATCCCAGAGGAAGTGCCTTCTGAACTAAATGCACTCAGACCTGAGGTCAGTGCATCAACATCCCACGGTGCTTCACCTGAAACAAGTCAAGATGAAACTGAAGAAGAAAGCATGCCAGAAAATCTGCAACCCAAAGACCCTCCTCTGGCTCCTGAACTTGGAAGTTTCATAACCGAGACAATTCCTGGTGAAGTCATTGTCTCTGAAGAGGACATCATACAGCCTGAGATGACCATCAAAGTCACAGAGGAGTCGAGCAGTGACTCCATTCATTCCGAGCCCATTTCGAATGATAAACAAATCGAGAAGGAGGTTCAAGGAGAGCCATTAAGTGCTTCGCCGCAGTGTGTGGTGTCAGAACAATTGTCTGAAGCGTGTCGTAAAGGTATGTGGTGATGCCGTTGAAGTGAACAGATTGTCTTAAACAATGTGTTAATTTCTTCTCAAACGATGGTATCCATTGCTTACAAGAAAATCTTACATTTGCTGTTAGAAACACCTACCGTGACAACTGCAGAATTGACTCAGCACAAGAGCTACCAGAAGGTCATCAAGCGTCAGGAGAAAGAGACGAAAGAAGTGGAAAAGAAATATCAGAGAAAAACAGAAGATCTGAACCAGAAATATTCAGACGCTTTCAAGGCCTGCAAGAAGAAGGCCTCCTTGATGAAAAACGAGTGAGGGCATTTGTTTTTGATTGCTTTCTTTAAAAGGCCATTGCAGTCACTATTTAACTTCTTTTGGAATTTCACAGCAAAACTCTGACTTTTTTTGTTCTTTGTCACCCTGTACATTCTTCACCTGCTATTAGTCGTGGATAAGAATCGAGCCCCGCCGCAAACAGTGAAAATCCACAAACAATTGACACATGCCAAAAACGTTAACTCATTCACTGCCAGACGGTGTGTAAAAATGTGTCAACTCCAGTGCCAGAGGTTTTTGTCACTTTCACTGAAATTGCAGGACCCACAGAATATTGAGTTTGAGGACTATATAAACATTCAATGCAGCATAAGAAACCGTACACTCTCTTATTTCATCAGAAAAAAAGTTATTTCCGAAATTATATGGGTCTGGAGTTATCTGAGCTTGAAATGGGGGCGGCTGTACAAAATACAATACATATTGATTTCTATAGCGCTTTGACAACAGCTGAAGCATGGCCAAAAGGCAGATTTTGCCCCTTGTGGGAGGGAAAAACACTGCTAGAGATCTGACCAGTGCTTTATCGGCATCCCCTGCAAGAAAAACCAAAACCAGAACAAATTTCGGAATGGCGCTCCACGTCACATTTTCAATTCCCGAATAAATTGGCAGTGAAGGAGTTAATGAATAGCTCAGTGTGGTGACTGATAATGATCTGTTGTTCAATTGTTTTTCTGTTGTGCGGCAGGTCTCTGATTGGAGACCGCATGTCGGACTGTAGCCCCACAACAGTGCAGGGGCACAAACAAAAGATGCAGGCCGAGCTGTGCGCTCTGTGGTCGGAACGGTGTGATCACCTGAGGAGGAAGAAAGAGCAGTGTGCCACTGAGGTTTGTTTTTAACTCATACACAACATACAAGTGAAATTCAAATTGTAAAACTGAAATGCAATTATGGTAATCGGAAGTCTTTTTATTAGGTATTGGGGGGGGTCATAAATTTATTCCACGTTTTAATTTACTGTACCTCATTGAAGTGACTTGAGTAGACCTGAAATGTATGGAACTCATTCACTGCCATTCACAAATGTATTCGGAAATTGAAAATATGACCTAGAGCGGCATTCCCGAATTTGTTGGGGTTTTGTTTTTTTCTTGTTTGGGTGTTGATAAAGTGCTGGCCATGGCTTGTGACAATGTTTTTTTTCTTTTCCACAAGGGCAGCATTTCCTTTTTTCCATGTTTTTGTTGCAGCTTCAGCTGTTAAAGCGCTATATAAATCAATATGTATGTACCTTATTGTATTGTATTGTGTACAGCCACACCCATTTCAAGCTCATCTAACTCCAGACCCATATAATTTAAGAATTAACCCTTTTTTATGATGACAGAAGATGGTCTAAGGTTTCTTACGCTGCATTGAATGTTTATGTAGTCCTAAAACTCAATATTCTGTGAGTCCTGGAAGTCAAGAGACAATGACAAAAACCCTGGCACTGGAGCGGACACATTTTTGCACGTCTGGCAGTGAATGAGTTAAAAAAAGGTTACCAGAGACAAAAAGGAAAGAATTTGGTATGTGGATTACAGACGCTCCCCAATTTACGAACGAGATAGATTCCGAACGGTCGTTCGTGAAATGTATGTTTAAGGCTTATATCAATCTGTTTAATGTTTATATAAGTACATGTTTAAGGCTTGTATAAGTAACCTGCATTGGTTTGTACTGAAAACTAAACATGTAACCAAATATATGCTCTATAAATATACAGTATGTACATATACAACTGAAGAGAATACTACATATGTTACTCCAAAAATGTTTGTATGTACCGTTGTTTGTAACCCGAATGTTCGTAAGTAGGGGAGTGTCTGTATTTAAAAATATTTATGAATGACCCAACTGAAAAATACAATTATTATTATTATTATTATTATTATTATTATTATTATTATTATTATTATTATTATTATTATTATTATTGCTGTTGTGTGTTTGTGTGCATGTTTTTTTTTTGTTACTTAACAGTTGCATTTGTTTCAAATATTTCTGTAACCCTATTGCGCAAGAGAGATCAGTACATCTCGTTAGATGCGTGCATGTATACGTCACGGTGCCTGTTTTTCACTGAGAGGATGTCAAATTCTTCTTATGATGTGGCAGAGACTAGCGAAACTGCTGGAGATGGCCAGTGCAAGACACAGCATTGAACTGAAGACCTTGGAAAGGTGCGTCCTCACCTACAATACCCTCGAGACACGCTGAGTTTATTTAATCTGTGTTAGGATTATAGACTCCCTGCGGTGTTAATTTGTGAGGTAGAGGGAACGTGAGGTGACATCTTGTAATGAGAACAGCTCGAATAATGAATGAATCGCCGTGTGGTTCCTTGAACCTACTTTAGCCAGTTTATGGCATGGCGCGCTTGTGTGTCCGTGTGTGTATTTTGTGCCTGGGTGTGTGTTCCGAGTTCCCAGATGGCATATGGTTATCACAGGATAACTATTATCTGGAGGGTGTTTAAACAGTAGTGTTCAGCTGCGTTCTTCTCGCTTTCCACGTTGACACTATAACGACACACTGAAGCTCTCCTCCCACTCGAAAGAAAAAAGGTCACGTCTGCTGCAAACAGCTGTGCAGCAGTGCTTGAAAGGCTAAAGGTTGGTTTTTTTGAACAAATATAATCAGTGATGCTTTCTCATCATGGCTTTTTTTGCAGTGAAATCAAAAACAAGAAGAAGACAAAATCTTTTCCACACAAAGCCAAGTGAGTTTTTGAACCTTTAAAAAAAAATCTGCACTTGTCTAAGTGATAAAGTGAACATTTAAATATTAACCATAATTGTGTTGTCAGGCTGAAAAAAGCAACAAGTCGAGAACTGTTGGATGAGCCTGATGGATCTGATTGTATGGTAAGTCAGTGAAAATTATTTCCCGAGAAAAATAGAACATCCTCAGTCGATCCCGGCCGTCTTCGGGCAGTAGGTGGGGGACACCCTGAATCGGTTCCCACCCAATCGCAGGGCACACAAGAGAATCCAGGGATGCATATGGGCCGCGCACTTGCGCCATTGACGCATTTTGACAGCCACTGATGCAACTTTGTAACTACAATTCACAGGCACGGGCGCAAGTCTGTTACGATTAGCGCACAGTGCTACATGATCTGCGCCACGTATGACTTACTTCTGGTACAATAGATAAAGCAGGGGTGTCGAAGTCATTTTTGCCACGGGCCCCATTATAGTCATGGTTTCCTCTCAAGGGCCGTTATGAATTTGGGGAAGCCATTAGATGAGAATGTTTAATCCCCTCCACATATTACATATAGAGCGCACAACAAATTAATCAATGACGAGTTTTCAAATTTGAAGTCAAGAATAATGACTGTTATTGTGGTTTACATCCAAAAATATGAAATTTTGGTGAGAATTTTCGCAAGCATCATGGAATTTCACAAGTTTGATCTGCTTTAGCGGCTCGAAAAAAATGATGTGGGGGGCCGGATTTCGCCCCCGGGCCTTGACTTTCAAACCTGTGCGATGAAGAAATTTAGTTAAACAGCAATTGGAAATTGTTCGTTTTCCTTCAGAGGTTTTAACTTTTGTCGTCTGCCATCTTGCCTTACCGATATCTCGCCGTAATCGCCTTGCACTTGTTTCAGTGCGTTCCAAAGTCGTGGTAGAGGATATTTCGGGCTTTGACGTGACCCGCCGGAAACTGCCAAAAGGGCGAATCAAATATTAATTTACCCATGGTCCATTGCATTATTTACATCGAACATGGCATATGGTTGCAATATGGCGCATGAGAACAGCAGTAAAACTCAAAAACATTAAAAACAGGCAGCAAACAAATATATTGTCGTTTTTTGTGACAATTCGTTGCAGCAAATTGCTGTTCATGATTCGAATCTAGTGGATAAAGGGAATTATTTGGAAATCTTCAAACTAAAGACATTTAAAGGACAAGCGACGTCTCCGGACAAGTTGTGTCCATAATTTGTAAAATGGCTTCAAATGATTTCTACTGAGCGTAATTTACAAAAATTCCACCGCATATAGCTATATTTTATGTTTTCAAACTCACGCTGAATATTCTGGAAGTCTTGTTTTTGAGTTGGTGACAAGTCCCTACGTGACATCACTGTAGGAACGCCGCTGACCGAAAAAAAGGACACATTGTAGCAGTCCTTCCATCACGTCAATGCATTTTGCTGTGCTTGTTTGGTCTGAAAACGTCATGTTGCACCAAAAAGAGCCAGAAGAGGGTGACCAACCTCCATATAAGGAATTTATCAGCCTGTGGAAACGGGCTGATTAATTCCTCACAGGGAGCTTGGTCGCCATTTTCTGGGATGCCACATTGCAGTCCAGATGCCTCAAAATGACACGGAAGGACTTCTTTAATCAATTGCAACCATGTATGCTTTCCTCTTCAGAACTATTTGAATCATAGTCATAACTGGATGTGTAACAAGAAAGCTTATTCTCCGAATCTGAAGCCATTATTTTGATTCTCCAGCAATGCAAGACGTCTTGGCGTGACGTCACAAACTAGGGGCGGGACTTTCTGAAAATGCCCAATTCACAGTTCAATTTTTGCAGATTTTGGACACTTTAAGTCATTTTATTGGTGTTTTGCATTTGACTAAATAATATCATACTGCGTGTTTTGGGTATTTTAGATGCTATAAAACGTTTTTCTGATGTCAGTTAAGAAACAAAAAAGTGACGTTGGTTGTCCTTTAAGTAGACACTAGTAAGACATATTGTGCTACGTCTGTTCTCTTTGTCTTCTCTGTAATACCGTACAGTATACTAATTACACAGGATTGATTGTGTAGTAAAAGAAAAATAAAGAAAGTTGAAAAAGTTTGTTTATTTTATGTATGAATACATTCTTTGACTTGAATTAAAATTGTTGATATATTCGAAAAATAGATTAATCTCATATTTTTTTCATTTGCAATTTAGAAATATGCTACAATGTATTTATTTTGGCTTATGACAAACAGTTTTGTATATTTCGGCAATCTACTTCAATCGGACCCCATCTGTTTTACAATTTGGCCCCTTTTTCACACATCAGGGGGCCAACTGTGGCTCCTTTTTTTTAATTTCCCAAATGCATCCCTGAAGAGACGAACAACCACCCGCACTCACACACCTTGGGATCGTTTTGAACATTAAATTGGTCTGCCAGCGTACCCGAAGAAAATCCACACAGGTGCAAGGGGAAAATACCAACTCCATACAGTTTTTTTAATGAAACAGTTTTGCACATTTACAGTATACAGTTCACATTTTTATTTTACTATGCTTAGAATATCTTGTTTTCTATCCTTTCACCCCCCACACCCCATACCCTTTCAAATTTCTGCTGCGGACTGCAAAATAAAGGTTTTGTGATTCTGATTCTGAAGGGGATGGAACTAACGACCTCTGCACTGTAACCCGTCATCACTGGATTGTCGATTGCTCAAATGTAGATCATTTAATTTGTATTCTTTCACTCTTTTCTTAACTCCAAAGAAATAGCCAATTACTGCGATGTGAATTATATTTCTTTAACATTCTCAATTTAAAAGAAAAAGGGATGATGCTTTATGCCCCACGGACACGTGAGTGTGTCTGGAAGGTTAATCTGACAGCTCACTCATCTTCATCTAACACGTTGAAGAGTCACTATGGTAACAACGAGGCAGATTGTCTTGTGATTTGAAAAAAAAAGAAAAAGAAATCACTCTCTGTATGTCATCCAACGGGTTGTTGATCAATACAGATATAGTGCATACAGGCACAGGCAGTCTTTCTGACCATAACGCCTGGCCCGGCCCATTACTCAGACGTTGTTTACTGGAGGGTGTTTAATCCACGTGTGGCCTATGACTCAACCCCCCCATTGCTCTCCTCCGTCGGCTCATCAAGATTCAGAGATGGAGCATTTTGGCTTCAACTTAACTCCATGCTTCACCGTCCACTCTTAACCATCCTCACCTCTTGTTTGTTAAGGTCGCCGAGCATCTCATTTTGTCCTATTGAATCAGCGTCAGCTCATTAATTTCACCGCCGCAATAAGATGTTTAATCAGCAGGGCCGCGGCGCTGACTAAATGTGCGCAATTAGCCTAAATATCTCGCAGATGCATGACCTGCTATGACTTCAATGTATTGATCCTCATGCTCAGATTTTCTCCCAAGGGCGCATTTCTCTCAAGAATTGACACACGCATAACCCGCCTTAAGTGGGAGATAACAGGGAGCCACCAACTGATCAGGTTTTTTTATTTATGTACAGTGATACCTCTGCTTACAAACGTAAACATAAAGTTCGTCTGCCAAGCATTTATTTCCCATAAGAAACCATTAAAAATGAGAATAATCAGTTCCCTGGTCCTCATAAAACATAATTTTCTACTAAATAAGCCTTAAAACTACACAAAATATACCTTATTTTATGTATAATACATGTGCTATTATATTGTAATTAAAGGAATAAACTGTACTGTATAATAAAGTTGTTTTATTTACTTTTGTGATGGTAGTTGTTAATGGATGACGACCTTCCAGGTTGCCTCTTGACCCACCTTCAAGTGCCATCTCAAAACCCAACTATTTAAAATTGCATTTTCTGTGTAGTTTTCTCTCGTTTCTATATATATTGTATTTTATTTATTGCATTCTATTGTGATTGTATTTTATTTATGATAGTACCTATGCTTGTCTGTGGCTGTAAAGTGTCCTTGAGAGTGCATTGAAAGGTGCCTAAAATGTAATGCATTATTATTATTATAGATAATATCTGAGTGAATTTGCCGTGCTTTCTCAGTAATAATACCCTCACTCACAATGTCCCCTGCTAACTGCTTTTCGTTAATCCAAATCAACAGAAGTTTTTCAACCTCTTCTATTGCCTGAGACCGTTGCTTAGACAACACAGAAACACCTTTAGCCACACGTCGCAATGGTCCACTTAACATACTGGTACTGGGACGCTAAGTCACGTACACCTCTTTTGTGTTTCTCGATGATCTACTTCTGCTCGACCGCAATTTTGTTTTGTGTCCTCTTCGGCTGAACATTAGCCTGTGGTGGGGTCTTTTTCGGTCCCATCATAGCAAAAGTACTACACTCGATAACAAACCACGTATGCACTCTAGGAAAGGGATAAAAACTAGTCCGTCGACCATGTGGTTTGGTGTTCATCCGCCGAAAACTAGTCCACCAGCCACCGTGGCGCTACGTATGGTTTTGTTCGTTTGCCGAAAACTAGTTCGTATGCCAAGATTATATTCTCGCGAATTTAATGTTCGTAAAGTGAAAAGTTTATAAGCTAAAACTTTGGTAAATTGAGGTATCACTGTATTTATTTTTGATGTTGTGTTACAGTCTTGCGAGTACAGCACGCAGCAAGAGACTCTGATGGCAAAACAGGCGGCCATGCTGGAGGAGATCAAGGCTCTCACTAATCAGGTACAAGCTGACACGCTTTTCGTAACCTTTTCAAAGCTCACGCTGATGTTGCTGCGTGTGTCACCACCTTTTGTATTTCACACACCAAAAAAAAAACCCAACAACACGCATCTCAAATTATATTTCTCCTCCCTTCGTACAGAAATGTTTCTTTCCTGTACAGACTTGCTTATCGATAACCCTCACGATCCGTCATCGGGGTGCTGCTATGTGACACATTTTTTTGTTTGAGTGACTCAATTCCTCCGCTCAAAACGATGTGTTTTTTTTTTTTTTTTTTTATTGTGACATTCCAAGTTGGAAAAATAATAAGTGTTGGACAGTTTTAGACGGTGACGGCAGTGCAGAGGCCAGATGGAAAGCACTTCTCACCACAACTGGTGTTTTTGAAATTGAGGGAATTATTCAAATCGGAACAAGTAGATAAACAGCACTATTACAAAAAACAAACAAACAAACAGTTTGTTCTTCATGGTTTTTCTCTGTCAGTCTGCTAAGTATGTCGTGGTTGCTCTTTGAGCCGTGTCATCGGTTCAAGTGCAAGATGCCTGTTTTGGTTGACTCGAGCTGAGGAGGTTTCATATTCAATTTGAAGTGAATGTACGGACCACATTGAGAAATGGTTTCTCCCCCCTCTTTATTGATCTCAGTGATCTCAGAATAAAAATGGATGCTGTGTTTTAAAGTGTTTTTCCTGCTAGAAGCATTAAACGCAGTGAGAGCACTGATTGTTGCAACTCTTTTCTTGCAACTTTTGGACTATTGATCAAAAATAATGACAGATTGATTTGATAATTGATTCATTGTCCATAAATAAATTCAATGTTGCGCTGCTTGAAATGTTATTCACACCTCTATCGGTGTGTCTGTAGCTTAATCAGGAGGCCTTGAAAGACCGCGAAGACAAAATGAGGTCTCTTCCAGCAGAGGTGATGGAGGCTGTTAATGCCTGTGTGAGCATCCACTTCCCCGAACTCATTGACAAGGCGGCCAACAATAAAGCTGAAGGGTCAAACATCTACGGAGATGTCTTTCTAGGCTAAAGGTACATTTACTTTCTGAACCCTGGTCCTTAAGGACTTTCTATTACGGGAGCTTTACGAAGGAGTGTAATATCCTATCTATCTATCTATCTATCTATCTATCTATCTATCTATCTATCTATCTATCTATCTATCTATCTATCTGTCTGTCTGTCTGTCTGTCTGTCTGTCTGTCTGTCTGTCTGTCTGTCTGTCCGGCTGGCTAGCAGTCTGGCTAGCTGGCTACCTAGCTGTCTGGCTAACTAGCTAGCCGAATAGCTATCTAGCTGTCTGGCTAGCTCTGTGGCTAGCAGTCTGGCTAGCTGGATAGCTAGCTGTCTGGCTAACTAGCTAGCCAAATAGCTATCTAGCTGTCTAGCTAATTGGGTAGCTAGGTGTCTAGCTAGCCAGTTAGTTAGACAGCTAGATAGCTAGCTAGACAGCCAGCTAGCTAGCTGTCTGGCTGGCTTGCTAGGTGGCTGTCAAGCTGGCTGTCGAGCTAGCTAGCTGTCTAGTAGATCTAGTACAGATATATAGTCTATCTGTATAGTTAGTTAGCTATCTAGCTCGTTGTCTGTCGATCGATCTATCGAACTATCGATCTGCGAAAGAGATAAGTCGTGGACAAAATTACTGGAGGAATATGATGCAAATAACGTGGACATTTGCATGAATCAATATGTGCCTGCATTAAAATGAGGATCACGTTAGGTTGTGCACATTTTACTTGTGGTCAGCAATGCAAATCCTTTCTCGTGAGCCACAGGTGCTTGGACTGAACCTGTGACCCGTGAGGGGAAAATATAAGTAATAAGAATAAGAATAAGAATAAGAAGCTTCAATGAACCACTTGTACCTGTTTGACTCCTCGAGATGGGACTTTTGGTTTAAAGAAAAGGATTTAAGAAACTGTATCACTGTATTTTATGCCCAACATTACAACAATTAGGAACATCTGAGAAATGTTGCTCTATCGTTTTAAACGACATGTCCAGTTGTGCAAGGAAGCAAAGAAGGGGACCAAAATTGCTATTAGGAACGTCAGGGAGAGGTGCATGGTTTAATCAGCCAAAACATAAAGAGCAAGCATCAAACTGCAATATGAAACCTTATGATGGCTTTTCAATGCTCCAACAGCACAGAATCCCCACCTCGGGCGAATAAGAAAACCTTTCTTTCCAGGGAGCAGCTTTCAAAACCAATCCATAACAAAGACACATGCCATTTGTTCCCCACTCAAACGCCGCGCCAAACACGGTACATTAAAATAAGATGCACAAAGCAATGTCCTCATCAGTGAGAGCCACTTACTTCTTCAAGTGTTGACACACACTCGCATGCATTTATTAATGAACACAGATTTCTCTCTGACTCACCATCAAATGCAATCTGGCCACTTCCCTCACTTCCTGTTTTTCCTCGCTCCGGTCCGTACATTCTTTTTCATTCTCAATCAAACTAATTGACTGGCATCGATGAGAAGGTTTCTTCAGCCGTCATCTGTACAAAAGTGAAGGTTTCGGACGTTTCGCCTCCTATCCAAGAGACTTCGTCAGCGAACTAAAGTCTGACTGGTCGTATCGGCCCCATTTATATATCCCTAATGTCCAGACCTAGTGGTGCCGGACACAGCTATGATAGGTCCCTACTCTCAGGTTTCTTATAAAACAACAAAATCCTTCATTAAACCGGTCTGGTGGTGTGAGGTTCAATTTGGATCGTTCATACAATAGCCTGCTCAGGCAAAACAGGTTAGGCAACTTTCGCAATGCTGATGAGGGTCGTTATGCTGATGAGGTGATACCGGGGGGTGTGGGGGTAATAGGCCAATCGTTAGTCAGGAATGTAGGAACAATCAGTGGGGCCACAGGGGGGGGTCCCGCGCCCCCCCCCCCCCCCCCCAACCTGAGAGTAGGGACCTATCATAGCTGTGTCCGGCACCACTAGGTCTGGACATTAGGGATATATAAAAGGGGCCGATACGACCAGTCAGACTTTAGTTCGCTGACGAAGTCTCTTGGATAGGAGGCGAAACGTCCGAAACCTTCACTTTTGTACAGATGACGGCTGAAGAAACCTTCTCATCGATGGACCACTCCAGTACGACTGAGAGCTTACACAGACGTAATTGACTGGCATTTAAGATGGGATCCGAGATGGACGACACAGCTTGTGACTCGGAGTTCCGCCACCTCTTGCACAACACAGATGAACTGTGAGTTTCTCCAGTGTGAAGTGATGCGAGATGGAGATCAAACCAGGTGACGTTTGGCCACCCGGTTACAACGGAAGAGAGATAAATACGAAAAGAAAAAAAAAATACTGTACTGGGAAGCTACATAAGCAGATGTCCATCACATCTACAACAAACCATAAATTGGTTGATTAACTGGACTGGAAAGGATTCAGAAGATTTTTTTTAAATAATTATTGAGAAAATGGATATTTAACTAATTCACTCCAGTGCCAGTGTTTTTGTCATTGTCACTTGAATTCCAGGACCCACAGAATATTGAGTTTTAGGACTACATACATCCCTAATGGACAAAGGTGGCGGTGCCAGACCTCTGCTCTGATAGGTCCATGCTCTAAGGTTGAGGGAGCTCTGGTATCACCTCATCATGCTGATGAGGTGATAACAGAGATAATGGGGCAATCAGAGCCAGGCTTAGACATTAGGGGTAGTCAGACAGAACAAAAGAAGTAATCAGATTAGCTTCAGGGAGTCATCCACTGCTCCTCCAACCTTAGAGCAGGGACCTATCAGAGCAGAGGTCTGTCACCGCCACCTCCGTCCATTATATATATATATATATATATATATATATATATATATATATATATATATATATATATATATATATATATATATATATATATATATATATATATATCGATAGTCCCGATTATATCGATATTATTTTTATGCACGCACGGAGAAAATTACATGCAAACAGGGTCGGATATATCGATAGTCCCGGTTATATCGATATTTTTTCGGACTCCCTTGAATATCGATATAACGAGACTTTACTGTATATATATATATATATATATATATATATATATATATATATATATATATATATATATATATATATATATATATATATGGCCAGAGTTTCCAGCACAACTTTAGTTCGCTGACGAAGCTTTTTGGATGAGGAGCGAATTGTCCGACACCTTCAAAGAAGTACAGATGACGGCTGAAGAAACCTTTTCATCGATGTTCAAGAGCAAACTTTTATTTGGATCACAGAAAAGTGGGACCAATTGTGCATAGAATCTTTGTCCACGGTGCTTTATTTATTTCCAAGTGTTGCAATCAATGCACCTCCAGTGCAACACAATAAAGGGCCAAAACTGGGGGAGGGGAACATATGCTTCTTGGTTATATAATCACACATGACATGACCAGTGCTTTTGAGTAGTGCTTTTGTTTTTATTCCTCTGGTGTTCTCTGAGAGGAGCCACAAAAGGTGGGGAAGTCATGGTCTTGAGTCCATCTTGCCATGAAGAGGATGCCATCTTGGATGAATACTAAGCAGCGCCCACACCTCCCACACGTCCTCCGACTGTTAAAGCTTTGCAAGTCACAGAAGTTGTGTGTGTGGGCATGTGTGTGTATACGGTATTAGTGCTTGTGTTAGATTCTTCACACAATACCTTTACCACATTTCATATGTGGTTTGGAACAAAAATAAAAACGAAGACCAGGGTGGCGTCAGCCGTCAGTCAGCAAGTACTCTCACGAGTCTTTCTTTTTTTTTTTTAATTATTTTTGTGTTTTATTTTGTCACTTTGAGTTGTCGTGTGGAACGGATACAGATTGTTTTGCAGCATTTTTGGTCGTGAAATTCATCAAGGAGGAGAGTGTGCTGAGAAGTTGTGCCTTTTCAGCAGCACCGATATTTCAGCACTGTTTTTGATTTGGGAGGGATGTCGGTGCACTTGTAATGGACAGAATTTTTACAGCCCCGCTTTGTTCAGCGGAAAGATCGGTGCTGTTGGACACTCTGCGACTGGTTGGATGCATGGCTTGAACCCGCGATGAGAAAAAAGGAGCATCGATGCATATGTGGAACTGTCGCAGTTCGGAATTGAAGCGGATTTACGTAGGACAGGAGAATTTCTTTTCGTCAATGGATGCTACAGCTTTGTGTTTGCTTTCAAAACTTAGCTTGTAGCAGACGTGCACATTCCACCATGACGTCCCCGATCCACTGATGAAAAAGACGCATTGATTGTCTCCTTTTTCATCTAGAATTGCTTCATACAACAAAGTGGGTCCAGAAAGTGCTTAACATTGAATGACTGTTTGTGTTTTTGTGTTGTCTCACATTATTTGTTATTTATTTATTTATTTCTTGTTTTTGAGTTCAAGATTGCGCCATGAGAGTGGCTGCCTTTACAGTAGGTCTTGTGTTTTGTTTTTCTACTTCTTCGTTTCCTTTCTGATCGGACTATTTTATCTATGCACATTCTAAAACATTCAATGTTTGTTATAAACCACTCATTTATATGTCTAAGTTTAGTCTACGTTGTTATGATATATATATATATATATGTGTGTGTGTGTGTGTGTGTGTGTGTGTGTGTGTGTGTAGTTTACCTTATAACTTCATGTATTTATAGTGTATACACTTATATCATGATTCAGTCTAATGTTCCACGCCTTAAGTCACAGCCGATTGGCTCCCTTTGAAATGAGGTCATTCCCGCTAAGGTATAAATAACATCCTTTTTTTCTTCACTGGTCCCTTTGTGTCTCTCTTGCTCGGCGCTCTGGCTGAATAATAAATCTTTTTTGTATATCACCTTACTCCCTGATATTTTGACGACACAAATGAAGAACTGAACCGGAAGAAGAACAAGATTTAATCTCAAAAGATTCAAATCTAACACTTTCCTCTTACCTTCATCACTTTGCTGCTGTGAAATGTAAATGTTTCCACTGTGAGACTAATAAAGGCTAATGCAATCCAATCCAAACAACAAAGTTTCACTTCCAAGTGTCCCTTTGTCATGAGTGTGAGTAAAAAAGAAGACAAATTCTAGGCTCGCCCGCTCTGCAATCCGCCTTGGTTGTCTGAATGTTAAAGGACAACCGACGTCACTTTTTGGTTTCTTAACTGACATCAGAAAAACATTTTATAGCATCTAAAATACCCAAAACACGCAGTATATTTTTAGTCAAATACAAAAACCCAATAAAAATGACTTAAAGTGTCCAAAATCTTCAAAAATTGAGCTGCGAATTGGGCATTTTCAGAAAGTCCCGCCCCCAATTTGTGACGTCACGCCAAGACGTCTTGCATTGCTTAAGAATCAAAACAATGGCTCCAGTTATGAATATCATTCAAATATTTCTGAAGAGGAAAGCATACATGTTTGCAATCGATTAAAGAATTTATTCCATGCCATTTTGAGGCAACATTGGGGAGAAACGATCACTAGAAAAGAGGCACAAAATGGCCACCTCCGTTTCCACAGGCTGATAAATTCCTGATATGGAGCTTGGAAGCCCTCTTCTGGCGGCTTTTGGGTGCAACACGAGGTCCCCAGACTAAACATTACAGTAAAATACATTGACGTGATGGAAGGACCGCTACAATGCGTCTTTTTTCGGTCAGGGAGCGTTCCTTTAGTGACGTCACGTACGGACTCGTCACCAACTCAAAAACAAGACTTCCTGAATATTCAGCGCAAGTCTTAAAACGTAAAATATATCTATATGCGGTGGAATCTTTTTAAAATACGCTCAGTAGAAGTCATTTGAAGCCATTTTACAAATTATGGACACAACTTGTGCGGGAGACGTCGGTTGTCCTTTAAAGGCTCTGACCGGAAAGCCTTGTCAGAGATGTAAATGGTGTCTTTTCTCCAAGACACGTGTAATTACACACCCACATACGGCTGGGCTAGAGATCACTGAATTACCTATATTTTAGCAGGAGATGAGTAAGGAGTGATTCATTGTGCTTTTGTAGACTCGACTTCCATTTTCATACTGTGCTACTCTACTTTTCACTCCTACTAACTTACACGGGTGAGCTGCTTAGCCTAGTTTACAACTATTGGGGGGGAAAAAACAGGAACGTACTCCAAACTCTTGCAAGTGATTATTACAGATATGTGACTGGAACTGATTTGCACTTCAATGACTGTTGCTTAATGAAACAATCGCTTCTCTTCTTTCGGAAATAATGACAAACTCACTGCATGTGTATCCAATGCAATTCATATTTAACTCATTCACTGCCATTGCAATTTATTCGGGAATTGAAAATATGGCATGGAGCGCCATTCCCAAATATGTTTTTCGATTTTCTTGCGGGGGGATAAAACGCTGGTCAGACCTCTGGCAATGTTTTTTTTCCTTCCACGAGGGGGCAGCATTTAGCTTTTGTACAGCCGCCCCCTCTTGCACCTCATATTACAGTCACTCCCTTACGAACATTTGAGTGACGAACAACGGTACATACGAATCTCTCCTGTTGTACATGTACAGTACATATATTTACAGAGCATATATTTTATTAAATGTTTATTTTTCAGGGCAAATCAATACAGGTTACTTATACAAGCCTTAAAGGACAACCGACGTCTCTGTACAAGTTGTGTCCATAATTTGTAAAATTGCTTCAAATGACTTCTACTGAGCGTATTTTACCTTTTAAGACTCGCGCTGAATATTCCGGAAGTCTTGTTTTTGAGTTGGTGACGAGTCCACACCCTACGTCACTGAAGGAACGCCCCTGAGCGAGAAAGGACATACCTTGCATCACCTCAATGCATTTTGCGGTACTTTGTTTGGTCTGAAAACTTCGTGTTGATCCGTGTTGATGGCGAAATTAGAAGGAAAACACATAACGCAATGGTGTGTTGCCCCGAGACAACTATTAGATATTCGCTGACAAAAATTCCAAGTTGAAGAATCAACCAATTTCCAATGGAGCTCTGGCGCCATCTTCTGCATTTTCTGTGATGCTACACATCAGTTTTGATCACTCAAAATGCCCCTGAAGACCTTCTTTAATCGATTGCAAACATTTATACTTTCCTCTTCAGAACTATTTGAATCATATTCATAACTGGATGTGTAACACGAAAGCATATTCTCCAAATCTGAAGCCATTGTTTTGATTCTCGAGCAATGCAAGAGGTCTTGGCGTGACGTCACGAACTGGGGGCGGGACTTTCTGAAAATGCCCAATTCGCAGCTCAATTTTTTTGCAGATTTTGGACACTTTAAGTCATTTTTATTGGTGTTTTGCCTCCATCCGTTTTCCATACCGCGTATTACTCATTCGGGTCGCAGGGGGTGCTGGAGCCTATCTCAGCTGTCTTCGGGCACGAGGCGGGTGACACCCTGAATTGGCTTCCCAGCCAATCGCAGGGCACACAAAGACAGACAACACAAAGTCACTCTCACACTCACACCTAGGGACAATTTGGAGTTGTCAATCTGCATGCCATGCATGTTTTTGGAGTGTGGGAGGAAACCGGAGAAAGCCCACGCGGGTCCGGGGAGAACATGCAAACTCCACACAGGGAGGCCAGACCGGTACACGAACCGGCATTTGACTAAAAATATCAGCCTGCGTGTTTTGTGTATTTTAGATGCTATAAAACGTTTTTCTGATGTCAATTAGGAAACAAAAAAGTGATGTCGGTTGTCCTTTAAACATGTATGTATATAAACCTTAAACATACTTATATAAGCTTTAAACTTGCATTCCATACAAAATATCGCATTGAAGCAACTTAAGAACAAATTCACCTTACGAACACTGTTCGAAACGTACCTCGTTCGTAAGTTGGGGAGTGTTTGTACTCCAAACCCATATAACTTAGGAATTAACTCTTTTTTTTCTGCTGAAAGAAGAGAGACTATGGTTTCTTACGCTGCATTCAATGTTTATGTATTCCTAAAACTCAATATTCTGTGGGTTCTGCAATTTGAGTGAAAATGACAAAAACCCTGGCACTGGAGTGGACATATTTTTCTCACATCGTCTGGCAGGGTTAAAGATGAATTTTCTGAGTGAAGCCAGTAAACTAATAGTCAGCGAAGAGTGTCCTTTGGAACTACTGAGCAAAGGAGGGGCAAATATATTGACCACAAAGAATTGTGTGAATATATCCCAATTACAAAAGCTATCCAGTGCACGAGGAATAAATAAAAAGAGAATGGAGAAATTGGAAGAATGAGAGGTCAAGTTGTTGCTCCTTCTGATTTGTGCAATTTGATGTTGCCACGGCAGGTCACTGGCATGATTTCTTTGACACCAACAAACAGGCATGAAATGACAAAAATATTGAGTTTTTTTTTTATTGTGTACAGTAATCTCTCGTTTTTTTCGGTAATAGGGACCAGGACCACCCGCAATAGACAAAAATCCGCAAAATGAAGTTATATAATAATAACCCACATGATACGACAGTGGGGCGGCGTGCTGGGCAGGGCTGAAAAGATGCACAGCCAATCTAAATTTTCCCTGAAAAAAAAAATCTGTGATGTACTGAAACCGCGAGAAGTAATAATAATAATACATTTCATTTATAAGTGCCTTTCAAAACTCTCAAGGTCACTTTACAGTCACAGGATATGTTTTTTTTTTTCTGTGGGTGAGCAGCGGCAGCCACATGCACCAGCGTTCACTCAACCCGGAATTACTCAAATAGATAGAACGTTAGCTAGAAAGTAAACCGCGAAGTAGCCAGCGTCATGTTATGTCATGTGTGATGTTATTAAAGACAATGTTAAAAATTCAAGTTCTTGTAAGTGTATATAAATCATCGATGAGCAAATACAATCTCACCACATTGGCTCTGTGTGGCAGCTTTGTGCCTGGAGTCACTGGTGATGAGAAAATCCCGATTTCAGCAGGGGAAACGCATTTTAAATCGCATAGCGAAGCACCATTGTGTCAGTTGAAGTGCCTTTCATGACAAAGGGAATCACCTGGCACCTGCACATATATCAGAACGTGTTTATAAGTGATTGAGAGTCCTCCACAACCTGCCCCCACCTGAAAAGAGAAAGCCACCAAAATCAAATAAGGAGGCGCAGGAACAAGACAGAAAAAAAACCGCAGCGTGCCAGCACATAACCATCACAGGTTGAAAACATTTTCCACCTAACATTGACCCATGGGGCACACCATGCAAAATTTCAGTGGGAGCCGTAACAGTGAGCGAGAGCAAATTCCAGTTTACTTTGGGCAAGAGACACTTCTGGGCTCTGGATTGGTCAACAATCGATAAATCCATTAGTTCTGAAGTAATCTGTTCAAACATCTGAGCCAGATAGCAAAACTAAAGTCTATGATTTCATCAATTCATCCATCTATTTTCTCATTCGCTTCTCTTGACAAATGTCATGGGGCACGCTGGAGCCAATAATAATAATACATTTTATTTCAAGCGCATTTCAAAGCTCTTAAGGATACTACAGTCACAGACAAGTATAGATGCTATAATAAATAAAATACAATTATAAATAGAATACCATCAATAAAATACAATAATAAATAGAAACAAGACAAAAAAATGCAATTTTTAATAGGTGGGTTTTGCGATAGGATTTGAAGGTGGGAAGAGAATCGATGTTACGAATGTTGGGAGGAAGTGAGTTCCAGAGTTTGGGGGCAGAGCAGCTGAAAGCTCTGTCCCCCATCGTGCTGACACGGGCAGGGGGGGCACACAGACGTGGAGGAGGGAAGAGGATCTGAGGGAACGAGAGGGAATAGAAATTTGAAGAAGGTCAGATAGGTATGGGGGGCAAGGTTATGGATAGTTTTAAAAATAAAGAAGAATTTTAAAGTTGATTCTACATTTGACCGGGAGCCAGTGTAGCTCTTGGAGGACGCGGGTGATGTGGTGAAAGGATGAGGTTCTGGTGATGATCCAGGCTGAAGAATTATAATAATAATAATAATAATACATTTAATTTACAGGCGCCTTTCTGAACACCCAAGGACACTTTACAATAAAAACAATACATAAAACAACAAAACCATAAAGAAAACGATAAATAATAAAATAGCAGATTAAACTAGACCATGAAAGCAAGTTTAAACTGGTGGGTTTTGAGGTGAGATTTGAAAGTAGGAAGGGAGTCAATATTACGGATGTTGGGTGGAAGTGAGTTCCGGAGTTTGGGACCAGCACGGCTGAAAGCTCGGCACCCCATCGTGGTGAGACGGGCAGAGGGCATACAGATTCACTTCTCTTGAAAAACGTCATGAGGCACACCGGAGACTGTCCCAACTGTCTTTGGGCACCTTGAACCATTTGCCAGCCAATCACAGACTTTCATCAGTTTACAAAAGCCAACGCAATCCCTCGTTTTTCACAGTTAATGGGGACGAAAAAAATCTTCGGGGCACTGAAACTGCGATAAGTGAACCGCGACTGTAATTATTTACGCCCATTTTTTTGGGTCTAGTTTTTGTTCAGTTGACTGTAGTTACATTTTGAAACACATCATTATTTTCCTCACCTGCACATTTTGTCACTGACACAGCAGATGACAGGTGGGTGTGGGATGGCTCATCGGGCGACAGCCCCCATGATGACACCATGTATTTATGTTGCACTTAAAGCAAATGAGTCAATCTCTACCTCCTTTCCAGAGTAAAGTCTCAACATAATGCTCGAACAAAACTCCGTTTTATGTGCTCTGAGTGAACCTTGCAAAGATCTTCTTTTGTGTGTGTGTGTGTGTGTGTGTGTGTGTGTGTGTGTGTGTGTGTGTGTGTGTGTGTGTGTGTGTGTGTGTGTGTGTGTGTGTGTGTGTGTGTGTGTGTGTGTGTGTGCGTGCGTGCGTCCGCGTGTGCGTGCGTGTGTGTGTGTGTGTGTGTGTGTGTGTGTGTGTGTGTGTGTGTGTGTGTGTGTGTGTGTGTGTGTGTGTGTGTTTGAAGGTTGGAAGGAGTAAATATCAGAGCTTGTGTGTGGGAGAGAATAGATAAACGTGGGCTTCAGGGTTGCTTGTTTATTTAAAAACAAAAAATGTGAACTTCCTTCTGGTAACCTCAGGTGTTGTTAGACTGGAGTAATGTTTGATATCCTGATTTTGAACTCATTCACTGCCAGATGTGCCAAAATGTGTACACTCCTGCGCCAGGGTTTTTCTCACTGTCACTTGAAATTCTGGACCCACAGAATATTGAGTTTTACGACTATATAAACATTCAATGCGATGAAAGAAACCTCAGACTATTTTCTTTCATCAGAAAAAAAAGAGTTAATTCCTAATTTATATGGGTCTGGAGTTAAATGATCTTGAAATGAGGGCGGCTGTCCAAAATGCAATGCAATACATACATGTTGGTTTATATAGTGCTTTAAAAACAGCTGAAGCTGGAAAAAAAGCACTAGCATGGACAAAAGGCAAATGTTGCCCTCTTGTCGAAGGGAAAAACATTGCCAGAGGCCATGGCCAGCGTTCTTGAGTTGGTGACGAGTCCGTACGTGACCGCACGAAAGGACCCCCCCCCCCGACCGACAAAAAGGCACATTGTAGCAGTCCTTCATCACGTCAATGTATTTTGCTGTACTGTTTGTCTGAAAACCTTGGTGTTGCACCCAAAAGCCGCCAGAAGAGGGCGTCCAAGCTCCATGGAAGGAATTTATCAGCCTGTGGAAACGGGCTGATTCATTCCTCACGAGAGCTGGTCACCATTTTGGGTGCGACACGGAAAAAATTATTTAATCGATTGCAAACATGTATGCTTTCCTCTTCAGAACTATTTGAATCATATTCATAACTGGATGTGTAACAAGAAAGCATATTCTCCGAATCTGAAGCCATTGTTTTGATTTTTCAGCAATGCAAGACGTCTTGGCGTGACGTCACGAACTGGGGGCGGGACTTTCTGAAAATGCCCAATTCGCAGCTCAATTTTTTGCAGATTTTGGACACTTTAAGTCATTTTTATTGGCGTTTTGCATTTGACTAAATATCATACTGCGTGTTTTGGGTATTTTAGATGCTATAAAAAATTCTTCTGATGTCAGTTAAGAAACAAAAAAGTGACGTCGGTTGTCCTTTAAGGACACTTTACAGTCACAGGATAATGTACGTTTACCTTTTGTAGCGTCATAATTTTTTTTTTAGCTTATTTTGAATCTTTCTTCTGAGGCTAAGGTTCTGTGCATCTACTTTGGAAAATGATATGCAAATGCACGCCCCTTGTAACGCTCAGAAACACGAAGAAAGCTTCTGATTGGCTGCCGTGCCAAGTATGCAAATTGACAAACGAACCGAAATTTCAAAATTTCCAAAACAAACGAAGATTTTGAAATCAGAATAATTTATTCCGATTTTGAAATCTTTGTTCAAACGTTTACTTTATTGAAAAAAAAAAAACAATTGATTTGAAAAAAATATAGATATTTTTTCTTAAAGAAGTTGTCGGACGTTCTGTAAATTGTACGCCCGACGTAAAAGTCGCACGCCCGCGGGTGTCCGGGAAGATGTTATTTCAGACACTGTTGTTATTGTTGATGTAGTTAAATGGAGACGGCATTGGAACTGAAAGGTGACGCGTTGAGACCTATGACAGATGAAGGTCAAAATGGCAACTACCCAATGAGCCAGCTCAACCTTCTCAAATTGCTTCAGTCATGGATGTGGCTGTGCAGCAGACCTTTACACCAGGTGCAACTGAGCATAAGACACCGCTGCACAGTCTGGCTGTAAACAAAATACATTTTGTAGTCCATTCGTACAATTTATTGAGCTGTCAGAGGTGAGCGGGCCCGAGAGGCCGCAAATAGGTCCCCGTCAGATGGGATATGGAAAGGAAGCTCGGTCCGCTCTTCCATTTCCTCCACATCGTTGCATAAAGTGAATTTCCATCAAACTAGACAGATTGCGGAATGGTTACACAGGTGGTATATGGGGAACATCGCCGTGCTGGTAAAAAAGATTTGAGATTGGTGTCCTCATCTCAAACAGTACACTAAGAACCAGGAATTTCGTTACGTTTTCACTTTGCGGTGAGTCCTCAAGAAAGGTTTCAGTGGCCATTTCAGCCAAATTATTCATTTTGTTCCAAATTATGCCGTTTCGATCACTTAAAAAAATATTGGATTGGATTGGATTAGCCTTTATTAGTCTTGCATTTACATTTCACACCAGCAAAGGGATGATAGTAACAGGAAAGGAAAGGAAGAAGTAGAAAAAAATAGAGGGCCAGCTATAAAGGCAGCCACACTTGCGGCGCCATCTTGAAGTCAAAAGAACAAAAAACTAAATTAAAAATATGACAACACAGACAGTCATTCATTTTTAAGCACTTTTTGCGCCCTTTTTGTTGAATGAAGCACTTCTAAGTGAAAGAGGAGAGGATCAAAGCGTCCTTTTCACCAGTGAATCAGGGACATTAATGGTGAAATGTGCACGTCTGCTACAAGCTAAATGTTAAAAGCAAACACAAAACTGTAGCATCCATTGACTAAAAGAGATTGCCTCACATCTCCTGTAACACGTAAATCCACTTCAATTCCAAGCCGCGACCACTCCCTATGTGTGAGTTTGACAGCCATGTATTGGATTTGGTTGGATTTGCCTTTATTAGTCTCACAGTGGAGAAATTTACATTTCACAGCAGCAAAGTTATGAAAGAAATGAAAGTAGAAAAAGCAAAACACAGGAGCTGCTGGAATCCACCCAGCTTTAGACTTCCAACAGCACCGACCTTTCCGCTGATCAAAGCACTACTTTGAAAATGCTGCCCATTACAGGCGCAAAAAAGCACAATCGCCCCAGAGCTGTCCAGCAATGACAGTCAAATGACGCTGACATTCCTCCCAAATCAAATATATATATGAAAGGACAACCGACACCATTGTTTTTGTTTCCTGACATCAGAAAAACGTTTTAGCGCATCTAAAATACCCAAAACACACAGGCTGATATTTTTAGTTAAATGCAAAGCACCAATAAAAATGAGTTAAAGTGTCCCAAAACTACTTCAAAATGACCTCGGAGATGGCGAGTTTCAGAAGGTCCCGCCCCCTTGTTTGTGATGTCACGCCAGGACGTCTTGCCTTGCTCTAGAATCAAAACAATGGCTACAGATTCAGAGAACATGCTTTCTTGTTACTCATCCAGTTATAAATATGATTCAAATAGTTCTGAAGCGGAAAGCATACATGTTTGCAATCGATTAAATCGATTGCAATTGATCCTTCCGGATCAATTGGAGCCACCAGGACTCCAATGTAGCATCCCAGAAAATGGCCCCCAAGCTCTGTTGGAAATGGGCAAATGGGAATTTGTGTCAACTAGTATCAAATAGTAGTCTTGGGTCAACACACAACGATTCACCATCACATTATTTATGTGTTTTCCTTCTAATTTCGCCATCAACACGGATCAACATGACGTTTTCAGACCAAACAAAGTACCTAAAATGCATTGTGTGTCGCTTTCTCGGTCAGGGCCGTTCCAGACGTGACGTCACGTCAGGCATCGTCATCAACTCGAAAACATGACTTCCTGAATATTCAGAGTGAGTCTTAAAACGTAAAATATAGCTATACGACGTGGAATCTTTGTAAAATACGCTCAGTAGAAGTCATTTGAAGTGATTTTACAAATTATGGACACAACTTGTCCGGAGGCGTCGGTTGTCCTTTAAGAAGAACCAAGAGGTTCCTCAACCACAGTGATAAATTCCAGCAAGGTTTGAAAGTAGAAATTAATCATGTTTATTGAACTTCATCTAGCAATTTAGTTCTCCGAGTCGAGTGGAAGTGCAGCTTCCTTTAAATTGGATTTTGCGGTTCTTTTCAGCATGCTGTAAATGTAATCGTCTTGGCAACGTTAGTCTTGAGTTTTGTGATTTAGGACAAGGGCATGTTTGGTCATTGGCGAGACATTTGTTTTATTTCCACTGAGTTTAGCCCTTCACGTACTGCATCACTAATGTTGAGTTTCTGATCTAATTTAGTCCCAGGTGACAGTTGCCGAGCTTTGAATTAGCACGAGACCATACCGCTTTTTCTTCCATTATTAAGTTTTGTTTCCTTGAAGAACATTGATACAATCCAGAGTCTGCGGAGTCCCTTGTGACTTATTAAGACATTACAAGATGCAGAAAGCACCTGAACTTAATCACAGAGGCTTTAATTTCAAATCAAGCATTCAGAGTACCTTCTGCCTTTTATAAGATAAGCAATGAATGAAAGATCAGGTATTTACCATGGAACCTCCGATTGAATGCATGCGTCTGTCCAATTATTACATTTCGTGGCCTCAAAACAACCACATTTCATTCACTTGACCTGTCCCATTTTTTTAGTGAATGGAATTATTTCTATGATGACAGTGATTCTCTATCCGTGTGCCATGGTGCCTCACTTTTTTTTTTGCTGTGAGAGATCACCTGGGGTACTGCAAGAAATGATCTCATTTGATTTAATTTGTCTGACAATGATTCAGTCAACCTCACAGTGCAGACGTACCGGGTTTAATTCCATCTATGGACTCCCTATGTGGAGTTTGCATGTTCTCCGGTGTGAGTTTGCTACGGGTAATCTGGTTTCCTTCTACATTGCTACAGGCTCACTGAACACTCCAAATGGTCCCTAGGTATGATTAGGACAACGTATGATTGTTGATCTATGTATGTATGCCCTGCGATTGGTTGGCAACCTGTTCAGGGTGTCCCCCACCAACTGCCCAAAGACAGCTGGGATAGGCTCCAGCATCCCCCGCCACCTTTATGAGGATAAAGCAGAAACTGGATGATGGATGGATGATTTCTTCATTATCAATGACAAATCCCTCTCGGCCTTTATTCAGCTTTTGATGCTATTGAGCAAAGTGGCATGAAATGGCCAGAATATGTTGTGGCTTGCTTGCACGTGCGTTTTTGGAGTAAACCGGAGTAGCTCATTGGGAAGTCCACACAAGAAGGCTAGAGCTGGAATCGAACCCCGCACCTCTGGCTGGTGAGGCAGACGTGCGAACCGGATAACCACTATGTCGCGCGTCAACTCAATAATAAATCACAAATCCTGATGAATAGTATAAAGTCGGAAAATATATGACAATATATTTTGGTTTGTGATTGATCATCAATCATGCCGAAAACCATTTTAAAACAAAAGCCATAAACAATAACTGATTCACTGCCATTCCCAAATTTATTCGGCAATTGAAAATAAGGTGTGGAGCGCCATTTCCAAATTTTTGGGGGGTTTTGGTGTTTCTTGCGAGGGGTGCCGATAAGGGCACTGGTTAGACCTCTGGCAATGTTTTTTTTTCCTTCCACGAGGGGGCCGCATTTGCTCCTCTTGCACCTCATATTGCAGTCACTCCCCTACTTATGAACATTTGAGTTACGAACAATGATACATAAGAACATTTTTTTGTCATAACATGTAGTATTCTCTCCTGTTGTAGATGTACATATCTTTACAGAGCATATATTTTATTAAATGTGTATTTTTCTGTACAAATCAATACATGTTTCTTATACATGCCTTAAACATATTTATATAAACCTTAAACATACTTATGCCTTACACTTAAATTCCATAGAAAATATAACACTAAAGCAAGTTACGAACAAATTTACCTTACGAACGACTGTTCGGAACGTATCTCGTTCGTAAGTTCTGGAGCGTCTGTACTTCATACCCATATAACTAAAAGAAGAGAGTATACGTTTTCTAACACTTTCTTGAATGTTTATGTAGTCCTAAAACTCAATATTCTGTGGGTCCTGCAATTTGAGTGAAAATGACAAAAACCCTGGCACTGGAGTGGACACATTTTATCTATTAAATTCAGGAATGGCAGTGAATGAGTTAATCTGCTCAGTTTTTGTCTGAAGTAAATTACAGTATGCCCCTTGATTGTGTTAATTGACTTCCTATATAGAATAAGAGAACATATATGACCTATCAGAGCTCTCTGAACATTTCCTCTCGTAACTTGTAAAATCATAATTCTGTCAATGTGTAATTAAGTTCATTTGCATGCCAGAAAAGTCGCAAGGTTTATTTTAACCTCATTTTAAAAACACCATTTTTTCTCTCTCTCTTTCTCTCTCTTTCTCTTGTTGAATTATCATTCTTTTCAAACAGCACATATTTCTCTCCAGGCAGAGAGTGCTGAATGGATGCGGCCACCACGTAATGGTCGTCAGACATTTGTTTCCTTGGCAACATGGGGAGGGCATGTGTGGAGAGGGAGGTATAAAAACATTGACAGCCCTTCTCTGGGTCTTAGTCTTGAGTGAACACTTTCACTGTCCAAGGAGGGAGATTGGGAGAAGTTGTCTGCTCTCCCGGTTGCTCATCTTTCCTTTCAGCTTACTTGGAAGCACTTGGCTCAGCGAGTAGATTTCGCAGAATGATGCGACCCAAAGATTTATGCCAGGGCTCTGGCACCAAGACCTTCCTGGATGCCATGCACGGCGGCAAAGTTCACCTTGCGCGCTTCATCTTGGACGCCTTGGACGGACGGATCATCAACTCAAAGACTGAAAACAGCCGCACTCCGCTCATTTATGCCGTCTGTTTACAAGAAACCGGGACCAGAGCCAAATTCGCAAGGCTCCTACTCGAGAAAGGGGCCGATGTCAACTGTCAGGATGAAGAGGGTCGTACCGCCCTGAGTCATGCCTGTGAGTCGGGTCACCTCGACGTGGTCAAGATTCTCGTTCAGTTCAACGCCGATCCAGATATTGCCGATGTGTGGGGTAACAGCGCACTCATGTACGCCGCCTTTTCTGGGCACAGCCAGGTGCTTGAATTCCTGGTCCGGGCTTTCAAAAGACTTGGGCTGAGACTGGACCGAATGAATAATGCCGGACATACGGCCGCCGAGGTAGCTGACTTCTTTGGACACAACCACTGTGTGCAGATTCTAAACTTTCAGTGCAGACGGAGTGTGGGCGCTGATGACTCGCTTGATCCAGGAAATGTTGGTGATGGAGAGCTGCCCAACAAACTCCCCAGGCAGATCTTGGAAAAGTTCTCCAAACAGGTCAAGGAAGACCAGCTACCAGGGCTGTTTCAGGTACAGACCAAGGTCAGAGACGGCAACGGACTCCGGAATCGTTTCACATGTCCCGGAAACCAGAGCCATGAACAGAAACATCGGCACGAGTGTTTCCTGCCACCTCAGAAGGGCCAAAGCGATGTCGATCAGAATATTTTCTTCACGGCCAAACAACTCCAAAACTGCCAGCTTCGTGATCCGAGAGTGACCAGGACGCTCAGCACCCCACCAAACCCAAAAGAAGTCGAAGAAGAAACTGGACCACAAGAGAAAGCACCGCAAAGGTTTCCTCCCTGCAGCAAAGCAAAATCGTTCAACCTGGAGCTTTTGAGCATCAGAAAGCAGTCCTACCAGGGAGACCTGCATGACTCCAACTTGTCAGCAAGTAAATTCAAAAGAGCTTCACTTCAGGATGACCGATGTCTCCTGGACAAGATGGAATGTCAGGGGAACTCCAGGTTCCTGACAAATAATTCAGAAAAACCAGGCATGGTTCCAAAAGCTCACTGGGGCATCAAAACTCAAATGGTCAATGCCCTTGAGGAGAAGACAAAGACAGACGAGCTGCAGAAGAAAGGAAGCTTAGCCCACGGCGGCAAACGCAACAAAATGATGTTCAGCCGAGGGGAGCCGGAATCAGGCAAGCCGCCCGTCCGTGGTGCCGGGTTCATGGGCTTTGGAACCAGACTGCTGCGTCGATTCACCGCACCTGAATTTATGCGGATGGTCATTGACTGTTCCTCCGGCTCCTCAAACGGCAGAGGACGAATGTCACGATCGGAGACCTTCCCACTGTCCCACACGCATCAGCAGGTCAACAGTCAGCCGAGCGTGGATAGCATCAGCGGAGTCAAATGTGAGTTTGAAAGCGCCTCGTCTCACTCGGCCCTCGATTAGGACCACAGAATAGAGTTCGGACTTTTGAAGCACTTACAGTTTGGATATGAAAATATGTACTAATATGTACTCACGTGCTGATGTCTTGTTTGTTTTTGGGGGTGAGGGTGTAGATTTATAGATATGTACTATCACCTGCAAAAAATGCTCACGTTGATTGACATTATCAGGAAATTTGTGATTCATCTACAAAGCTGTGTGCTAGTACACCACTGGAACTACCGGATTTTCCAGACTACAAGGCACCGGATTATAAGGAACACCCTCAATCAATGACATATTTTAAAATGTTTTCCATATACAAGGCGCACTGGATTATAAAGTGCGCCTTTAATGAATGACATAAAGTAAAGTCTCGTTATATCGATATCGGATATATCGATAGTCCCGGTTATATCGATACTATTTCTATGCACGCACGGAGAAAATTACATGCAAACAGGGTCGGATATATCGATAGTCCCGGTTATATCGATATTTTTTCGGACTCCCTTGAATATCGATATAACGAGACTTTATAGTATATAAGTATTTGATATCGCTTCTGCGTTTGTAAAGGACTCTCTGGATTTGTGTGCAGTTGTATTCAGTGACAGTGTGCTTTATGATTCACGCTGAATAAACACCAGCCCCTTTCAACCACCTCGTCGTACTGTGTCATGTGTGTGTGTGAGCGATGAATCATTGATATTTCCATATACGTCATTTATTTAGGTTTGTACAAAACGGAAATCGAGCATAATTCTCTGTTTCATCAACGGGTCCGCAACACATAGAAGTTCATGAGTCAAAGACTGGTGTTATGTGCAAAATGTTTCTCAGCAGGTGGACGTCTCGCAAGCATCACATGCCAAGCGTGTGTGCTTCTACTACAAAAATCAAACATCTTAAGGAACGACACACTGAGATGCCCTCACCCGTACGCTATACACTCACATTTCTGTCACGCAAGTAAAATTACTTGACTGTATTTTCGTCGTGGTAAATAAACAGTCATAAGGACCTAGCAGTATTTTATGTACATGATGAGCTGAATCTGGTCATACAGTGATACCTGGCTTACGAACTTAATTGGTTCCCAGATAGAATGTGTAAGGTGAAAAGTGTGTATCCCAAGAATTAATTTCCCACAGGAAACCATTAAAATGAGAATAATCCGTTCCCAGGTCCCCATAAAATATAATTTTCTACTTTCTAATTTTCTAAGCCTTAAAAACGACACAAAATATACCTTATTTTATGTATAATAAATGTGCTATAGTATTATAATTAAAGAAATAAACTGTACTGTAGAATAAAGTCGTTTTATTTACCTTTGTGATGGTCGTTGATGGCTTGATGGAATGGATAGCTTTTTGCATAAAGTGTCTCAAGGAGCTCTGGGTTGTACATCTTGGAAGTTGTGATCTTGCAACAGCAACAGATGCAAGCAGACACACTTGAAACATCATTAATAGCTGGTTCCCTTGCTTGGCTTTTCATTTCATATTGAATTGATGGCTAGTGCGGGTTATTTGTGGACTCTGATTGATGGGAATTTTAACCTTGCTGTCTACACTCTGCCTTTTAACTATCAAAGTTGAAACAAATCATAATTTCACTGTTTTCTATCCATTTTGTCACTCTCTCTGTCGTCTGCCTGTCTCTTTAATGTCTAAACCACCTCCCTTCACTGCTGCGTTCTTGACCAATCACGTGGCTTTAACCGAAGACTGGAGGCGGGGAATAGAGGACAAAAAAAAATGTTGGCAGCCGTTTTCTTGTTTGGAGAATGGGCTCGTTCGCGAACGAAACATCACTCATTGTGGCAGCTCCGTGTGTATCAGGAAAAATAGATCATATGCCAAGGTAAAATTTTCATAAATTTAACGTTCGTAAACCGAAAAGTTCACCAGCCAAAGGGTTCGTATACCGAGTTATCACTGTATTTAGCTTCCGTAGTTAGCAATGGAAACCTATATTGTCACTTCATATCACAAAACAACCCACAAAACACCTGTGGCAACTAAAGTAGACGTGTGTCATAGAAGAGATTTTCCAGTGAGTCCACAATAGCAGCATGACTTTCATCGTCCCACTTGTTATGCTAATAACAGAGGATGCCCTTCACGTCCTCGTTTGGTACATATTCAAGCATACACTTCAGGCCAGGTGTGTCTCCGTTTTGGCCTTGCAAAAGAGTCTCCGGTCATTATTTGCTGTGGACAACCGTGTGACTGTGCAGAGGTAAGATCCAAAGCGGTTGTAAAACGGCTTTACTCTGCCTCAAACGATGCCCGTTATAAAAATATAAAAGTGTATCTTTTGCAGTCGCATCTAACATAGTCGCTACGTGGAATATCCATTTGATATGCACCATCTTGTGTGTCTTGAAGCCCACAGAATTCGACTGAGTCATTAGACGAGTGATTGCGTGCTGCCTTGAACTCACTCCTAAAGTGCTTCTGACATACCCAAAAGACAACACGGTGTCTTGTGACCCAACTAACTCGTCTTTCCTCAGGCTTTATCGCTCACGTGGCAACATGCTGTCTTGATCTGCGTCGATGCGGCCCGTTGGTTTAGGTTGGGTGAGGGATTGGAAGCGATGCGCTTTGGTCCTTACAAGAGGACTTGTTTGAACTGAAGTAAGGGTTCGGAACACCGGAGGGTCATCAGCAGCGGGACATGCGCTTGCGGTACTGCTCCACCAGGGGGACCAGGCACTGAGGTGAACCGCTGTGCAGCAGGAAAGGGTGCTCCAGCAGGTCGGTAGCACTAGCCCGCTCCAGGGGGTCTCGAGTCAGCATACGGTCCAGAAAGTCCTTAAGAACTGGGGACACCTAGATCAGAGGGTGACGGACAGCACATTTTTGGTTTCTGTGATTGCGTTGACAAATGTTGGATTTTCAAGGTCGAATTTAACAACTGGACATGTTGAGGATAGGTTGGCTGGGGTTTTGTTACCTTTAGAGCACAGGTGTCAAAGTCAAGGCCTGGGGGCCAAATCTGGCCCGCCAGGAAATCAAGAAAAAATCAAACTTGTGATATTCCAAGATGCTGGCTGAAGAAAGGAGCATCAGCGAAGAGCGCCGGTGAGTATGTGGAACTGTCGCAGCTTAGAATTGAAGCGGATTTACGTGGGACAGGAGACGTGAGACAATCTCTTTTCTATATATTATTCGTCAATGGATGCTACGGCTTTGTGTCTGCTTTCAAAACTTAGCTAGCAGATGTGCACATTTCCACCATGACGTCCCTGATCCACTGGTGAAAAGGAGGCTTTGATCTGCTCCTCTTTCATCTAGAATTGCTTCATGCAACAAAGAGGGGGGAGAAAGTGCTTAAGATTGAGTGACTGTGTCTTTTGTGTTGTGTCAAATTATTATTTATTTTTATTTTTTTGACTTCAATATGTCGCCACGGGAATGGCTGCCTTTACAGCAACTCCTGTATTTTGTTTTTGCTGCTGTGAAATGTAAACTTCAAATTTGAAAAGTAGTTCTTTATTAATTTGTTATCACTCTTTGTGTAACATGTGGAGGGGATTAAACATTCTAATGGCTTCCCCAAATTCATAACGTCCCCCGAGAGGAAACCGTAACTACAATGTGGCCCGCGGCAAAAAATGAGTTTGATACCCGTGCTCTAGAACTACAAATCAGTGGCAAGGTACCAGAACCCGAGAAATAAAAGTGATTTTTTTTGGTCTTTCCACATCCTGTATTTTCTGCAATATAAGGCGCACCTTCAATGAATGCTATATTTAAAAACCTTTTCCAGACAAGGTGCACCGTATTATAAAGGGCACCTTCAATGAATGACATATTGTAAAACCTTTTCCATACATAAGGCACACCGGATTATGAGGCGCATGGTCCGCTTTTGAAAAAAACATTTTCTTTTAGGAATGCCTTATAGTGCAGAAAATACAGTACTTTTTTCTAATCCAGAGTCTCTGACATGATATTGATCATCAGTTTCACCTTCTGAAGAAATGTCCCATTGTTTTCATTGAATGATAGCTTAATCAATGCATACCAGAGTTCATCGCGATATCAACCTGCATACCTGACTGACATTTCGCACGGTCGGAGCTGGCTCATCTCTCAGTCTCTTCATAGCTGCCACGGGGGTTTCACTAAAATATGGTGGTTCTCCATCCACCATCTCCACCACCATGACACCCATGGACCAGACATCCACCTGGTGCAACATAGACACAAAATGAGCACATTTTGTCAATGATGACTATGCGACAGACGTGTGTTTTGGCATGAGTACTGCACTTCCTCACCTCAGTGCCATATGGTGATTTCGAAATGACTTCTGGAGCCATCCAATAAGGAGTCCCCACCAGAGACTTCCTCTTGGGGATGTCCTTACTGATTTGAGCACAGAAGCCAAAGTCTGATAGTTTGACCTAAAGAGGAAGGGGAAAGTGGGAACACTCATAAAGAAGCCGAAACGAGACACGAGAGAGCAATGAGATGACATACTCTTCCATCTAATGTGAGTAGTATTGAGTCACTCTTGATGTCTCTGTGAATGACTCCCTGCGAGTGGAGGTAGGCCAGGGCTTGCAGAACAGCTTCACACACTGTGGCAATCTGCTCTTCACTAAGCCTAGAATATACAGAACAGACAAATGGAGAGAAGGGAGAGAAAGTGTTTTTAAGGTTTAGATAAGTGTGGAGATATGTAAGGCTTGTATCAGTAATATGTATTGATTTGTACTGAAAAATAAACATTTAATAAAATATATGCTCTATAAAGATGTGTACATGTACAACGGGAGAGAATACTACGTTACTACAAAAATGTTTGTATGTACCGCTGTTCGTAACGCAAATGTTCATAAGTAGAGGAACGTCTCAATACTGTGACACTAAAACACCCAAGAACAAATACTGCCCCATCACTGAGAGGAGCTGTATTACTCCCGCATGCATAGTATTGGCCGAATAATGCAACGTTATTGGTGTTAAATACACTGTACAGACACTCCCCAACTTACGAACGAGATACGTTCCGAACAGTCGTTCGTAAGGTGAATTTGTTCGTAAGTTGCTTCAGTGCTATATTTTGAATGGAATGTATATTTAAGACTTATATTTTTAAGATTTATATGTAAGGCTTAAGATGTATGTGTAAGGCTTGTATAAGTAATCTGTATTGGTTTTTACTGAAAAATAAACATTTCATAAAATATATGCTCAATAAAGATATGTACATGTACAGCTGGAGAGAATACTACATATGTTACTACAAAAATGTTCGTATATACCACTGTTCTGAACGCGAATGTTCGTAAGCAGGGGAGCGTCTGTATACTGTTACACTAATACACCTAAGAACAAATACTGCCCGAAATACAATTAAGGATGTCAAACTAGGATGTTATCTTATCTCGGGTGTATGGAATGTAACTACTATGTCAGTGTCTATATGTCCTCATCCATCTGATTGTTTGTTTCCATGCAGGGTGTGCAAGGAGACTTGAATGACAATCTTCCCATGTCTTTGTGGAGCCAAAAGCACCGTTAGTTGATGACACACTGCCTCCATGTGGTAGAATATGTATTTAACATCCTCGATTTTACTGACCTGGTTTCAGCCACAATGTTGGTGAGCGCTCCCCCTTGCAGATACTCCATGATCACCCACAGTTCTTCCTCTACAAGTGCCGATTTATACATCTCTACGACATTTCTGTGCTGATAGTCTCTCATGATCACCACCTTTGGATCACAATGAACAAGAGTGTAATATACGTAGTTTGCTCACAACATCAGAAAAAAACAGTATGTATAAATCAATTTTAAAAAGAGACACTTAATGATCAACATGTTCCCTCAGGGCATAATCTAATTAGAAGGTTTGAATTACTTGATCCTCCAGTTTTCTAACTAGAAAATGATGGGCGATGATTAAACATTGGTCTGTGGGTCATTTGGCACCGGGCCACACAGAAAAAATAAAGAACTCAGATACATTGTTTGATTTATTTCGCAGTCTGCAATATATTTTATTTTGAAATAACACCCGATTCACTTTTACATCCGTCTGCAAAGTGTCACTGACGCAGATCAAGGCACGCTTCCCGGTCACGGGATAGGTTAAAGATGAATGAAATCCAGGAACTAGCATAATGAGAGAGGAAAAAAGGAAAGAGTAAAATGCCCTGCCAGGAGATGGTGGCGGAGTCAGTGACTTTCAAGCAAAAAAGGCGACATTTATTAGACATCATTAGTGATGTGCCCGACCCAAAAGCCTCGAACGCACGGGGCTACGCGAGACTGTATTTGTATGTCATCACCGCTCGGAGATTTAAAATAAAATGGTGCACCTGGGCGTCAATGAGCTCATTTGGCACTAACAACTCGCATCTTCAATCGGATTTGTTCTGTATTGGACGCGCGGTTCACAACGAAAAAGAAGAGAACATCCCCTATCTTAGATTTAGAGCAGATCTCTCCAAAACAGGTACAAATTACATTAACCAGTGTTCATATATAATGTAAACTACCGGTACTGTGACAACACAGTGTATCCCTCGTTTTAAATGTCTTCTACTGTACTTGCTGATATATTTTAAAAGGTGGCGTGTAAACTTTGTTCTAAAGAACTCTGGTATGAACAGAACACTTTTCCCCCAACAAAAATGAAAGAAAGGTGTGTCTTGTTCCTTGTTTGTGTGTCAATGTATAGTAAAGCAATTTTTCTTTAAAGTAACACACGCATTCATTCGCATCACAACTGCCATTTTTACGCAAAATGATTAGGGCTAGCAAAGAAAATAATGTTAGCACGACTTTCAGTTTTATCTCAGAAGTCTAACTTTATTCTCAGAATCCTGACTCAAAATTGTAACTCAAGTGAGGATTCTCACTTTAAGGTCTAAATTCTGACATAAAAGCGAGAATCCTGCCATCTTCATTATGATTTCTTTGTTGGCCATAATCCTCTTCCATACATTTTTACCCCATCAAATCCATGGGGGCATCTTAATCACTCTCTGTCATGACATTTATTTTCCACATTATGTTCCACGCAGTGCAACAAATGAGGCCTCATGATGCATTGGCCAAAAAGCAAACCATTTGGATGGAAAGCCTCATTGTTTTATGATTCTTCATTTTTCCATCACCAGTATTAGGAGTCAGTTTTAAAATATGGATATGTCATAATGGGAGAGTTTACTCTGAATTATATGGGGCGATTATGAGTCATATTTTTCATGCACTTTGTATTTCCGGTGTGCTTCTTTGTGTGTATTATATTCTGTATATATTTTAAAGGCACGTTTAAACGTGACTAAAGCAACCATGGGGGTCTTGTGTCAAGACAGGACGTTCCTTGTTCCTTGTGTCATCACCTGTGTTTATTATTATTATCTTATAAAAATTTTTTTCATGCGGGTCATATTATTTTATTTTGTTGTACGTTGATGAGAAGGTTTATTCAGCAGTCATCTGTACTTTTTGAAAAAAGTACAGATGACTGCTGAATAAACCTTCTCATCGATGGACCACTCCTGTACGACTGAGGGCTTACACAGACGTTTTGTTGTATGTTATTTATCTGTCACACCTTAAAGGCTGGTCCCTGAAAATATTGTCTGACATTAAACCTGTCCATAGGGCATAAAAAGTTGGGGACTACTGCCTTAAAATATAGTATAATTTCAAATGGCAGATGAGTCTCAATGTGAATATGTTTAATAAGTTGTAAAATATCAGGCTGCAATTTGTAGTTCGTAATCCAAAAGTTGTTTGATCGATTCTAAAACATTTGAATGCAATCCAATCAATGCGCGAGTGTGTACATGGTACCTCGTTGAAGAGCAACTCCCTCCTCTGCTGTCTACGCAGGTCCATCATCTTCACCGCCACTTGCCGACCACTGTGCTTCTCCGTGGCTATACACACCACTCCAGTTGAACCCTCCCCGATCTTCACAAAGTTCTCCAGGTATGACCTTGGATCACCTTTATCCACCACCATCTGAAGGGCGGCCTTGAACTGTTCGTGGGTCACCTTTGGGGGGTCTGGTGGCGGTCGGGGCGAAATATGAGGGGGTCTGAAGGCGGGTGAACATGTACCGGGTGGACTTGTGGCAAGAGAGCCTGTAGGGGAGGGTCGAGGTTGTGATGGGCTGTCCTGTCGGGGGTAAGGAGCATTGGGGCATCCAGAGTGCCTCAGAAACGGCTCTGGTCCATTAGGCCTTAGACCTATATTGGGGGACAGCCCTAAAGTGTAGCTCGCTGAGGATCGCACAGTCCGCTGAGGTCTGACACCACTCGCTAAAGGACTGCTGGTGGCGGTGGGCAGGAAGCCAGAGTGGTACCTCACTGCTGAATCTGTCTGCATAGGAGTAGACAAAGTAAGTGATGTGAAATGGGAATCGGGTCCCTCTCCGTCGCTCTGTGTCGCTCTTTACTCTATATGAACCATGCTGGGTTATTTGCAATCAAACCAAATACCTCTCCAGGGATCGTGCCCAGCAGATAATCTTTCAGTATTGACCTACAGTACCTTTCTCTTAAAATGTATGTTAAAGCGCGATATAAATCAATATGTATTGTATTTCCACTGAACGGTAAACACAGTTAATGGGAAGCAAATCCACAGACAACAGTGTTGTTTGAGTGAAAGCGGCAAAATTGATGCATGTAAATCTTTTTCTTTCGGCTTTCCCTTCAAGGGGTCGCCACAGCAAATCAGTGTCCTCCATCTTTAGAGGTTTGATCTGCATGTTTGTTTTGGCCAAGCTTTTACGTCGGATGCCCTTCCTGACACAACCCTCTGTATTTATCCGGGCTTGGGACCGGCACAAGAAGACTTATGTCCCTTTGTGGCTACAGAACAAGCAACAGTACACACGTGTGTGTGTGCCGATTACAAAATCGTAATTGGCACAGCAACATTCAAAAAAGTAAAAACTATACTCACCATTTGATGACAATGCTCTGATGACAATGCTTTAAATTATGAGCATACACTGAAAAAAGTGCTTGTGTGATTTACAAAATTTTATTTTGAGTGGTTCTACCAGATAAAATAACCTGGATCCTTATTATCTCTGATACTATCTTGTATTGAATGTATCCGTTCAATCAATATATAAATGTATTTTTAACAGCTGCAAAAAAAATAAAAATAAAATGAAGTTAATGTGGCCTTTCAACTCTGAGTTAAGATGTTGGGCATCGTCTGTTCCTCTGTACTATGTCGCGAGGTTTGTAAATAATGTGTAATATGTAATAGGTGTACCGTATTTTCCGGTGTATAAAGCGCACAAGAGTATAAGGTGCACCCGCGATGAATTATGCATTTTCAAACCTATGTATGAATAGATAAGTTTTCCAAATATATGGTACACCAACTTATAAGGTACGACAATATAGGCTGGGGTTACACACAACTTATTCTACAAGGGGAAACGGAGTCAGTGGCTGCTGCCAGTAGTTGTGAGACCTGTTATGGCTCAATATTACTTCACATATAAGGCGCACCTGCGTATAAGGCGCAGGGTCATCTTTTGAAGAAAATCAAGTCTTTTGGGTGCGCCTTATACACCGGAAAATACAGTATATAACGTCCTGCAATATCAGGCTTACTTTCAAGTCATAGGAGGAGAAAGGCCTCCCCGGGCTGGTCTGCGGGTGCATGTACATCGGTACACTGGGCCGGAGCTCGGTAGTGATGACACCCTGATCTTGCTGCTGCTGCAGACTCATAGTCGGGCTATAAAAACACGCAACTGGCATTTGATTTGGTGGCAATCCTCTGGGCAGCTGAAAGTCTCTCTTCCATAAGACTCTTTCCTGAGGGCTGCCCGTATCACCGCCTGTATAATTCCCATGACTCGGCATTGGAACTTTCTGCTTCTGACCTGCCTGAGACGGTCCCTCCAGCGGGCCGCCGCCAACCTCATAGGTGGATGTGGCTTTTGGTAAAATCCCATTGGGCTGCAAAGTGATGCTCTTTTTCATGCCTAAGTAGGGAGTGTTGGATTCACTGTGGATGTTTTTTGCTTTGGCCCTCCAATGATCCTGACCAGGGTCCTCTTCGTCTTCGTCATCTTGAATCAAACCTTCGTATTGGTAGGGATCTCCTTCGTTTACCTCTCCCAGCCTTCCTAAAGACTGGGCCCGCTTCCTGGCTGAGGGACTGCTCTTCCGTAAAGAATTGGAGCTGGTCACAGAAAGCCGACTCATATCGTTGATCATGGCTGTGATGTAGTCTCCATGACCGATCATGCTTCCACGCACAATGGTCTGAAAGAACAAAAACGACATTTGAGAAGAGGAGAGGTTAGCCACTGAAAATAATAATCAGGGTTATATAATCACAAGTTAAATTTAAACTCAGAAATCTGTCATGGACATGGTTGTCGAAACTTTGAAAATCCCTTGCTGGTTTTTGACAATGCTCTTAAAAAGATAGCAGGTGACCAAATGGTCCACATTCCGTTTACGCAGGAAGAAGGCTTTGATGTTGTTTGGAAAGCAAAAGGCATGTTGAGGCAAAGGACCTGATCCTGCGTCAAGAAGGAATGAGACGAGCTAACACTAACCGTGTGGTATCTGATTCATCACTTTGTGGGTAGAGTCATGCAAAAGCCTCTTTTGTGGATCAGACTGTGCGCTCACCACGTGGGAAGGAGATCGAATGACAATTTACCTAGCACCTCCAGGAAAAATGAGCTAATCGCCTTGCCAGGAATTACATTTCAGAAGAGAGGCGGAGTAGAATAGAAGCAGAAGCACAGCACAAAGGCAATAATGATGGCAACGCAAGTGCAAAGAAGCCCCCAGGACAGCGCGGTCACGGCAGGGTGTAAAATGCTGGCAGACAAAGGATACTTGGAATGGTATAACCAGATAGCGGAAATAAAGTATTGGGACATCTGTACTGAATATGGACTGCAAGTCGTGGATACAAGATGGCAGACGCAACTGTGGGTAGTTGAGAGCAACCAGACTAAGAGCGTGTTTGACTTGAAAAGACTTGCCGTGTTTTCCCCGTTTGTAGCTTTTGGGAAACTTTGTCTGAAAGATGGAACGACTTCACAAAAAGTGAAGAGAAAGTAGAATGTGGCAAAGGAAGACGTAGGAAAAGACATTCAGTGAAGTAAGCGGTCAAAGCTGTGTTGTCAAGATGATATTTGTTGATTTTATATTTTCCAGTGGTTCATGTCTTTTTACACCCAACTCATTCACTGCCAGACTATATGCGAAAATGCGTGCACTCCGGTGCCAGGGTTTTTGTCATTTTCACTGAAATTGCATGACCCACACAATATTAAGTTTTAGGACTACATAAGCATTCAATACCGCGTTAGAATACTGAGACTCTCTTCTGTCTTAAGAAAAAAAATGTTAATTCCTAAATTATATGGGTCTGGAGTTATATCAGCTTGAAATGGAGGCGGCTGTCCAAAATATAATGAAATACAAATTGGTTTATGCAGCGCTTCAACAACAGTTCAAGCTGTAGCAAAGCGCTAACATGGCCAAAAGACAAATGCTGCCCCCTCGTGGAAGGGAAAAAATATTTGCCAGAAGACCAGTGCTTTATCGGCACCCCTGCAAGATAAAACAAAAACGGAACAAATTAGCGAATGGCGCTCGACGTCACACTTTTCAATTCCTGAATAAATATGGGAATGGTAGTAAATGAGTTAATGATTGGTGCTTAACATGTGCTAGGTGACACATAAACTGTTATTAATTGTCCATATGGAGCAATGAATTGCATTGGCCCTTTCACGGTTTACAGTCACTGGACACAGCAAGGTCGTGACCCAACAGACAAGGGGGCAAAAAAAAAAATTAAACGGAAGGGGGTTGCGTACCTTCTTGGGCCTCAGCTCCACTTCCGTAATCCTGGAAGGGTCCACCATGGGCCTGGGCCTGCGCAGGTTCTCTATCAGGCTTTGCCATTGTGTGGGCAGGTCAATAAAGCAGCCACGCTTGACATCGAATGAGGTGTGGACACGGTGCTCAAAGTTCTTGGGCGCAGATATCTCGGGCCTCTTCTTTTTCTTCTTTCGAAACATCGTCACGTCCACGAGGGAGGCAGCTTGCTGGTGTTAAAAAAAATCCCTGTTGAGACACGTTGTCAGTTGTCACTTATGAAATCAACGAGTGAATCACTTCCATTTACAGTACAGCAAGATCTTAAAGGTAAAGGCTTCATTTGATCAAATCTAACTGTGTTGAATTCTTTTATTTATAGTGGTCAATTTGACTACTGTGGGTAAAAAAAAATACCAAACCGATTTCATTTCCATTGAAATTTGGAGCATTGGTGTACATGAGCCAATAATTACCAGTTATCTGGGTCAGAAAACTACCCCTTCACAATCAGTTCTGCAGGCACTGGAGCTTCAAAATCAATGTCGATGAAAGTGTTGCTTTAACCAATCAGATTTTGAGTTGGCAACCCAAGGCCTTCTTGGAGGAACGTCGGAGTTTTCGCAAACAATGATTGATTAATCATATGAATGGCTAGTCACTAGCCAATCATAGTATCATTAGCCGCTAGTGATAAGAGCATACTGGCCAAAGCTAGCACACTGTATCTGTAGCGAGCTGCATAAGTAAATAATTTTTGGGGTGTTGATTTAATAGCGCTTTGGTCAACCCACAATGACTGAAGAAGGAGAAGAAATGCATTTGGTTGCAGATATACTGTTAAAGCCATTTCCATGACAAACTTTTTAAGACTCGATGGACATCATTAAAAATGGTTGGACAGCTTCGAAGCTAGCACAAATATCAAATAATATTGCAATTTTATGAGGTTATCATGAATCCACACACTCATAGTCAAAATATGAACCCTCTAGTGGACGTGTAGTAATATTACACCACACTCATAGCTGATTGATTCATACATAGCACTACTGAAGGCCTACGAGTGACATGAAGGGCCCGCCACTGCCCAAAACTACATTAACCCTTTTTACGGACCAGTAACAAGCAGTAAGTTGATAAGTTTGTCCACTGTAGTAATCGCCGTCCCCGAATGGGTTCAAATCACTCTAATTATGGCGTATAAGTGTAAGCATGAGCGTCTACTGCCTGGTCGGCTTCTGCAGCTTTGCGACAATGTCGGGGCTAGTTTAGTTTTTTTTCTGAAGAGAGGGTCTAAAGAGAATGTCTGCATTTGGAAGCAGATGTGTCATGAAGGATGTGTGCTCAATTAAAGCTTATTCATTCTCTGTGCCCTTTTGCTGATGAGCGTGTCGCTGGGCTGGCATGCGCCCGCAGGCTTTCAGTGCGTTAGCATTGAAAGGACACACAAACAAGCCACACTCGCGCGCGCACACACGCACACACACACTCACACACACACATTCTATAGCAGGATATCCTTCATAAACCCATTATAGTCCCTTTTTTTAAAATAATGGCGCATGTGTCCACGACCACATTTAATCCTTGAATATACAGACGCTCCCCAATTTACGAACGAGATACATTCGTAAGGTGAATTTGTTCATAAGTTGCTTCAGTGCTCTATTTTGATTGGAATATATGTTTAAGGTTTATATAAGTATGTTTAAGGTTTATATAAGTATGTTTAAGGTTTGTTTATAATGAAAAATAAATATTTAATAAAATCTATGCGATATAAAGATATGTACACGTCCAACTGAAGAGAATACTACATATGTTACGACAAAAATGTTTGTAGGTACCGTTGTTCGTAACTCAAATGTTCGTAAGTAGGGCGTGTCTGCACAACCATGTGTTTAGTTAGCACCTCACCATGGGCTTACTGTGTACCGTACTCCCGTTTTTAATTTCATTTTATGATTATTTCAGTTTTCAACCATTTCATCTCACGGTGAATGGAGAGCGCCCTATCAAAGGCCAACCAGGCGCCCCGAGCTGAAGATCTAATCTCCCATCATGCACTTTGAGAGGAGTGGCAGTTGAGGAAATGAGTTTTGCGCCGTCGTCCTCCACTCGGTACTCGGCAGGCAATCACGTCGGGCCGCCTCACCTCTTTCCACCTCCACCCTCGGCCCAGCATGCTTTTAATCGGCTTCAGCGGCGCCCGTTGTGACGTCGCTCGCCGAGTAAAACATGACTCACTGGTCATATCAAATCGGGCCTGCTTGTGGGGGTAGTGGTGGTGATGGGGGATTATAGCAGGATGAAGGGTTAGTTGGGGGTTGGGAAACTCAGCATGAAGGGAAGTGTCACCCTACCAGGATGATTTAGTCACGAGGCTAATATGCTAAGTGATGCATAAGTGTACCGCATAGGTGTTTGCACTTCCTATGTACACAATACGGTGCGACGAAGGACGATGACAGGGACATTATGGTGCAAAAGCTGTCAAGAGGTTCCGACGCAGGGATGGTAAATGGCAGTGGGGGAGCACATGAGCCAGCAAAGGCTTCTCTCCATCACTTCAATACCAATCAAATGGCTGAGCTACATTTCCAACCTCGATTGTAATTCTATTTGTGAGGATTGAGGATAAAATGTGATAGAGCACCAAATATATAAAGCTCAAGTATTCTGATCACATATTACACTTTTAACTTTGAAACTCATTAAAACGCAAGATCCAGCTGGCTATCTATTAGCTATCTATCTAGATAGCTGGCTACCTATTAGCTACCTATTAGCTTGCTAGCTACCTTTCTTTCTATGAGTTTTTCCGGGTTGAGTGAACGCTGGCGCGTGTGGCTGCAGCTACTCACCCACGGAAAAACTGTGAAATCCTTGAAGTGACCTTGAGAGCTTTGAAAGGCGCTTATAAATGAAATGTATTATTATACATTATTAACTATATATATTATATTAACTTATTCGCTGCCATTCCCAAATTTATTCGGGAATTGAAAAATTTGACATGGAGCGCCAAATCCGAATTTGTTCGGGTTTTGGTCTTTCTTGTGGGGATGCCGATAAAGCGCTGGTCAGACCTCGGGTAATGTTTTTTTCCTTCCACGAGGGGGCAGCATTTGCCTTTTGTCTGTGTTAGCGCGTTGTTGCAGCTTCAGCTGTTGGTTACAGCGCTATATAAATCACTATGTATCATATTGTTTTGTATTTTGTATAGCCGCCCCCATTTCAAACTCAGATAACTCCAGACCCATATAACTTAGGAATTAACTTTCTTTTTTCTGATGGAGGAAGAGAGACTAAGGTTTCAAACGCTGCATTGAATGTTTATGTAGTCGTAAAACTCAATATTCTGTGGGTCCTTCAATTTGAGTGAAAATGACAAAAACGCTGGCTGGTATGTATTATTTTCCTTGCAGTCACAAGAATGCTCTCCAAAAAGCATAATAAAAAGCAAAAAGTAGCCTCAAGATGCACACCAAAATTTTACATGAACGTCATGCAATTAGAAGTGAGATTTTCTTTTTTGTCCAATTTTGATCCAATTCCAATTTTGGTCACGTGAGCTTTCCTTTTTTTTTTTTTTTTTTTTTTTTTTTTTTTTTTTTTTTGAGAAAGATTTTTAACCACCGCCCTGAAAAAAGAAGCCACAAAACACAAGATTGCGATGGCCTTTACAGTTGTTCTATCTGCTTCTCAACATGCAGATGTTGACACTGCCTGAGCCAATATTGACAGATAATGCCCATGTATCCCTTCTTTTTTACAAGCAGATCGATCAATATTTACTCATGGGTGAAATGCTAACGGTTACAATCCCACTATGTCAGCAATAGCCGGATGATAGAAACACAAATAGGGACAACTGCATTGTTGAGTACTTTACCACTAGACATAAAAGTGTGAAATACATCCTTCTATTCATGATTGATTCCGGACCACAGTCCTCTCCCAATAGGGAATACAAATGAACCGCTATGATATTCCAAGCGAAGAGAAACACACACACAAACACAGTGACATGCATGTCACTCCTAGGCCTTCAGTAGTGCTTATGTCGGAATCACTCCACAGCTGTGAGTGCGGTGTGATTTACTACACGTCCAGTAGAAGGTGGCCTTGGCCAGGAAATAACTTATGACTTGAGGATACTTGAGAAATACTGTCATTTGAATTTTTACTATGAGTGTGTAGATTTATGATAACGTCATAAAATTGCAATATTATTTGCTATTTTTGCTAGCTTCGGAGCTGTACAATCTTATTTAATGATGTCCATCTATTCTTGAAAAGTCCATCTTGAAAATGGCTTCAACAGTATATCTGCAACCAAATCAATTTCTTCTCCTTCAGCCATTGTTGGTTGACAAAACCGCGATTAAATCAACACAACAATATATTTGCTTATGCAGTTCGCTACGGATACAGTGTGCTAGATCTGGCCAGTATGGGCTTATCACTAGCGGCTAGTGATGCTATGATTGACTAGTGACGAGCCATTCATGTGACTAGCCAATCATATTTTGCAAAAACTCTGACATTTCCCGCGCCTGCAAGCAGGCATTGGGTTGAAGCAACAGTTTCATGGACATAGCTTTTTATGCTCCAGGGCCTGCAGATCTGGTTGTGAAGGTGTCCAGGTAGATTTCTGACCCTGGTAACAGACGCTGGCTGGAATGTGATCGTCTAAATGCTTAAATACAAAAACACTAATCTGGACGCAACACGACATGGGAAACGCAATGAAAGGAAGCTGAAAGACCATTTGGAATTACAGTAAAGTCTCGTTATATCGATATCGGATATATCGATAGTCCCGGTTATATCGATACTATTTCTATGCGCGCACGGAGAAAATTACATGCAAACAGGGTCGGATATATCGATAGTCCCGGTTATATCGATATTTTTTCGGACTCCCTTGAATATCGATATAACGAGACTTTACTGTATTTAATACGAATTCATGTACAAAATACAATTAACATTAGTCTGTGATTCAAATATTTTTAGGCCAGCAGAAAAGGCCTTGCAGGCCCTGACGGCCCACCACGTACACATTTACACACTTTGTTGATTCGTGGCTATGGAGGAAAAACAATATTTCAAACGTAGCAGCCAATTATCGACCTACAAGTTTCAATTTCACCTAGCTATCATTGACCTAGTTGACCGCGGCAAGCTTATGGAGTCTTGATAACAACGAACTGTTTATTTTGAGTCCTCCATATGCGCAATGCAAACTTGTGTCGCCGCCCCAAAACTGTTGGGACTTGACCTTATGTCTCAGTGGCTTATCTTGAATCTATCAAAACGTTGAGGCAAAACTCAGACTGCTACTGCCTTGGGTGGATGAGGTCATGCTGGAATTGTGCTTCATTGGGTATTTCCATCAGTGCAGCTGCAGAAGAATAACATGCGTGGTTAAGTATGTGGGAGGGGGATGTGTTCGGGAGTGGTCTTGAATAGCCTGAGAGAACAAACTGAAAATGAAGCATGAAAAATTGTGAAATGTTCAAACGCGTAACTGCGCAAATAAACAACAAAGTGGAAATGAAGGCCCAAATGTTTCCTCCGTACAACAGGAGAAGGCCTGTTTTCCATCCTGTCGTGTTCGAAAATCACCACCGCAAGCAGTAGTTGGATGCATGGGAGGGGGGATCAAAGCCCTATTGGATTTTCCCAATGCTGGCACTACGAGTTGTGCTGAACGATTCCCCCCTCCCCCACTTACTATTTGCCCTGATTTCTATCGCTCTCGTTTTTGCACATGGCATGAATGTGGCTAGCGTGCACACAGGTGATGGCGCGGCAGGATTAATATGGCGCACGTGCAATCCTTCCCTGCTCTAATTTAGGAATCATTCTCTTTATTTTGCGTGCCATTCGTGTCAACTAGTGAGGTGACGGTGGGAACTGGTGGAGATGAGATCATCCTCTTTTTGGTGCTTGTCAATGCATGTCAAGTCGAAAGATAATGCAGATATACATAGATTAGATTAACCTTTATTAGTCTCACACTGGAAAAAATTACATTTCACAGCAGCAAAGTGATGAAAGGAAGAGCGAAGGAAAAGAATTAGAAAAACTAAATGCAGGAGCTGCTGTAAAGGCAGCCACTTTCATGGCGCCATCTTGAAGTCAAAAGAACAAAAAACAAATATGACAAAACAAAGACCCAGACAGTCAGACAGACAGACAGAGAGGATCAAAGCATCCTTTTCACCAGTGGATCAGGGACATCATGGTGAAACGTGCACATCTATCTATCTATCTATCTATCTATCTATCTATCTATCTATCTATCTATCTATCTATCTATCTATCTCTCTCTCTCTCTCTCTCTCTCTCTCTCTCTCTCTCTATTTATTTATTTAGGCTATGCATTGCGGCAACAAGTTACATTTTGCTCCGATATCAACAACATCAGCTATGATGAACATTTTTGCCCTTTTGATTGGAATGAGACTCTCCTTCATGAGGGGAAAGTAGAGGGTGAATGGGTGTGAGGGGAGGCGGTCATCACCACCAAAAGACTCCCACAAATCAGATCAAACTGATAGCATCTGAGAGCAACGCAAAGACTGGACGTGACCAGACAGCACAATGGCAGCGTTTATTATTGAAATTGACGCTTGACGTTTTATCTTTTAAAGTCACCTCTGTAGTCACGGAAGGGATTGTCAATAGATGGCGGCCAGTGATGTAACACACCACATTCAATGACACGGAATAACACATGCATATTTCATCCTCGTGGCGCTGATACGTCACGCACAACAAAGTGCTTAAAAGATGAGGAATCGTTGGGAATGGCACGCAAGCTGCTGCCTCTGAGAAGTCGTCACATTGTGCAAGCGCGGCTGAAAGCCCCGTGGTGTTTTAGGAAAGGATGTCACTAAAAAACTTTGCATGACATTCCTAACAAAAAAAGGATTCATCTGGAGATTGAAGCAGATTCTTTCCTTATCGCATGATTAACTCATTCACTGCCATTCACAAATGTATTCGAGAATTGAAAATGCGACGTAGTGCGCCATTCCTGAATTTGTTCGGGTTTTGTTTTATTCTTGTGTGGGTGCCGATAATGTGCTGGCCATGGCCTCTGGCAATGTTTGTTCCCTTCCACATGGGGGAAGCATTTCCCTTGTTTCTATGTTTGCGCTTTGTTCCAGCTTCAGCTGTTGTTAAAGCATAATATAAACCAATATGTATGTATTGCATTGCATTTTGCACATAGGCCCTCATTTCTAACTCATATAACTCCAGACCCATCTAATTTAGGAATGTACTCTTTTTTTCTGATGACAGAAGAGAGTCTAAGGTTTCTTACGCTGCATTGAATGTTTATGTAGTCCTAAAACTCAATATTGTGTTGGTCCTGCAATTCAAGTAACAATGACAAAAACACTGGCATTGGAGTGGACACATTTTTACAAGTCTCGCAGTGAATAAGTTAATGCGTGCTTGTGATAAAACTCCATTCTTATTGCGCACACCTCAAGGGCGTGTGAAGTGACATATATGGACTTTGTTCAATATCCAGTTGATACATTCTGAAGTACTGAAAGGAACTGCGTTTCAGACAGGACGCAAATGGTTGTAATAAATTGTCAAGCCGGATCATTTGAAGCAGAGTCAGCCATAGACACATTTCATTATTGACATTGCAGTCTCAAGATGGAATGACCCACATTCTCTCCGAGCTCATTCGTGCTGACATATATTGGTGTGTGTCTGTGTTTTTTAATGTCACATTAGTCACAGCAGTGCAACGTGACTCCAAACCCACAGTGCATTTGGCAATGAATAAATAGTAGAAATATGAAAATATAAGAAAAGACATACAGTGGTAGCTCTAGTTGTAAACATTATTTCATACGAAATGTTCAAGTTACAAAATGCCTCAAATTGGAAAATATTACCTGTTCTGACATTTGCTCTTACCGAGCATCTGGCATCCCATTGGCTAAGAGGGGCTTCTAACCATATGTGTCTATGTGAATGAATGGATGGATATATGCATATATGGATAAATAGATGGATATATAGATACCGTAGGTCAGTAGATGGATACCGTGGGTAGGGAGATGGATACCGTAGGTAAGGAGATGGATACCGTAGGTAGGGAGATGGATACCATAGGTAGGTAGATGGATACCGTAGGAAGGTAGATGGATACCGTAGGTAGGTAGATGGATACCGTAGGTCGGGAAATGGATACCGTAGGTCGGTAGATGGATACCGTGGGTCGGTAGATGGATGCCGTAGGTAGGTAGCTAGATACCGTAGGTAGGTAGGTAGCTAGATACTGTAGGTAGGTAGGTAGGTAGATACCGTAGGTAGGTAGGTAGATACTGTAGGTAGGTAGATACCATAGGTAGGGAGATACCATAGGTAGGTAGGTAGGTGGGTAGGTAGGTAGGTAGATAGATACCGTAGGTAGGTTGTTAGATTTGTGTCTATGCAGCGGCCTTGTCCTGCACCCCTAGAGCCATGAGGCATCCCAATAATTTTCTGTAAATATGAATCGCCCAGAAAAAGTGTTCACCAGTCAGGCAATCGCTCACTATGCTGACGGATGCTTTGGACGTTTTCAAAGGATTGTTAAAAGCTGACAAAATCAAACGTCCATTGATCAGTTCTTTACAAAACCCCTGGCAAAAACCATATCTGAGAGAGACCATGAGCTAAAGAGGGTGAAGAAAAACGGTGAGGGCTGAGTAAAAAGTTAAGTGCCAATCATTTTTTCTTCACTCTATAAATTTTAATACATTTATGCACAGCTCTTGTTTATTGTGAAATAATCTAATTGTAACATGTATTTGTGACATATTTATGTTTGACTTCTGGGGTGGTTTGGAACGAATTAGGGCATTTACATGGAAAACGCGTCTTGACTCACAGATTTTTTTTCATTGAGAAATTTATTCCAGGACAAAATAGTGGAATCTCTTCTCATACAATTAGAAGCACTTGTCCAAAATGTATTGCTGAGAGGCAGAATTAAGACATTATGTGCTGTGTTGGTATTGACAGAAGGGAAAAGGAACAGTTACAATGATAAAACGAGAGGAAAAGAAAAATGTGGACATTCAGATGTGACAGCTGAAGGAGGAGAAGGGATGAGCAAGCACAGAGGGAACAGGATGGAGAGAGCACACATACAGGAGAAATATTCAACATGTTGAAAGAATGGAGCAGTCTGTGTCTTTACAAATCACCCACATGCCACACTTTTCTATCTCATTCAATTACACGGCACGACCCTCCAACGTGCGCAATAATGTAACCCTCTTTTTTTTCGTTCTGTTCAGCAAGCGAGCCTTTACTGAGAAGGGAATTTGAGGACAATTGCATCAAGTGGCTTTATGCATCATTGTGTCACTGGACATATCGTTCCAATTATGCTTGATGACAAAATAAGACAAAACAGTGCAGATTCATTCTGCCCTTTAAGCGAGAAGCCTAGACATTAATGAGGACTTCATCTGATCTACCAATTGTGGTCAACATTGAGGATGTAAACGTTGCATTGCCAGCAACCCTAAGGTGGTGAAAGGACGGCATACAGGTGAATAACATCGCCGCTGAGTGACGTACGATGATAGAAACAATCGGGACGTGGCATTGTTGAAAGTACGGTGATACCTCAGCTTACAAATGCTTTAGCTCGTGAACTTTTCACCTTACGAACATTAAATTCGCATGAATATAATCTTGGCATACTAACTCGTTTACAGCGGATGAACCAAACCACGCAGCGCCACGGTGGCTGGCGGCCGAGTTTTCCACCCCCCTTTGAGTGCAGATGTTGTTTGCTATCGAGTGGAGTACTTTTTCTATTATGGGACCGAAAAAGACCCCACCGCAGGCTCGTGTTAAGCCGAAGAGAAAGATGCGAGCATGGGACATTGTAAGTGAGGGTATTATCGCAGAGAAAGCACGTCAACTTCACTCGGATATCATCAAGAAGCAACTACATCAACGACCATCATAAAGGTAAATAAAACGACTTTATTATACTGTACAGTTTATTTCTTTAATTACAATCCAATAGCACATTTATTATACATAAAATAAGGAATATTTTGTGTAGTTGTAAGGCTTATTTAGTAGAAATTTATGTTTTATTGGAACCTGGGAACGGATTATTCTCATTTCTCAATGAATTATTGGCAGGCAAACGTTTTGCCTTACATACACTTTCTGGGAACCAATTAAGTTTGTAAGCTGAAGTATCACTGTAGTATGGTGGCCTCAATGGGCCAAAAAGCTTAACACTAGAATGGGTGGAAGTAGAAATCGCAAAAGTGTTTGTACTTCCTGAGGCTGCTAAAGAAGCACGACCTGCCACAGGAGATGCTACGACAATTCTAGACGGTAGTCAGTGAATCAACCCTGTGTTTTTCCATCACGGTTTGGTTCGAGGCCGCCACAAAATTGGACAAACTTCAACGTCCGACTTCAACGGACAGTTAGGACAGCGGGAAAAAAAATCATTCACTCTTGCACTTTGCAAAAATCAAGACAAGAGCGTAGAAAAATCCTACTGGACCCTCCGCACCCTGCCCACCACCTTTTCCAGCAACTCCCCTCAGGTTACCGATCCATGCGCACCAAATCCAGCAGACATTTAAACAGCTTCTTCCCCCTAGCAATTAACTCTCTGAATGTATTTTTTTGTTTTCATTATATTTCATAAGCGCCTATAAAAACTGTCTAGGGCCTCTCTGCAATTTTGCACAACCCTGTGGTACAGCATCCCATTAAAATCAATGTAGCTCCTGCTCTGTACTCACTTGAACCAGTCTGCTTGATCCTTTGCATATTGTCTCAGTTATTCCTGAGAGGTACCACTTACATTGAGGAATTTGATTAGATTACATTAAATTAGATTAGAAGAAAATGAGTTCGTGATTATGCAGTTTGTACTATTTTAAAAAATGCAGATTATACTTCATGAAACAGGTGCCCACTGGGTTATTTTACGCAAACCAATAGACCGAATGATACCAGTACCGATTCGCACTCTCAAGTCTAATGTTGCACACGCTCAGGAAAGCTTTAAAGGACAACAGATGCCTCCGGACAAGTTGTGTCCATAATTTGTAAAATCACTTCAAATGACTTCTACTGAGCGTATTTTACAAAGATTCCACCGCATATAGCTATATTTTATGTTTTAAGACTCACGTGGAATATTCAGGAAGTCTTGTTTTCGAGTTGGTGACGATTCCTGACATCACGTCAGGAACGCCCCTGACGGCGAAAGTGACACACAATGCATTTTGGGTACTTTGTTTGGTCTGAAAACATCGTGTTGATCCGTGTTGATGGCGAAATTAGAAGGAAAACACATCACTAACGCGATGGTGAATCGTTGTGTGTTGCACCAAGACTACTATTTGACAGTAGTTGACACAAATTCCTAGCAGACAAACCAGCCCATCTCCAAAGGAGCTTGTGCGCCATCTTGTGCATTTTCTGGGACGCTACATTGGAGTCCAGACGCCTCAAAATGATACAGGAAGGACTTCTTTAATCGATTGCAAACATTTATGATTTCCTCTTCAGAAGTATTTGAATCATATTCATAACTGGATGAGGAACAAGAAAACATCTTCTCTGAATCTGAAGCCATTGTTTTGATTCTAGAGCAAGGCAAGATGTCGTGGCGTGACATCACGAACAAGGAGGCGGGACCTTCTGAAACTCTCCATTTACGAGGTCATTTTAAAGTAGTTTTGGGACACCAAGTCATTTTATTGGTGTTTTGCATTTGACTAAAAATATCAGCCTGCGTGTTTTGGGTATTTTAGATGCTATAAAACGTTTTTCTGATGTCCTTTAGGAAACAAAAAAATGGTGTCGGTTGTCCTTTAATTGAATATTCTCAGCTTGTTCATTTTATTTTGTTTTTAACGGTATCCATGCACACCAAGCCACAGTAACCCGTCAAGGGCGCCTTTTCAACCCAGTCAGGAGACTCATTGCACGCTGTCCTAATTTGGACTGTTGTTTTTTTTAATCCTTGAGTGCTTGATGTCTCGTGGCTGCCGGTTACGTTAAGCTGCTAATGCACACGTTTCCCTCCGAGGGCTGACGAATGATATAACAATAACGCAAGCGTTCATGAGAGCAAGCGTGCGCGGGCACACAACGTCACCTACGCGTATGTTCTGTCAACCCCATGTGCGAGAACAGGAATACGTCCTCTCTGTGCCTTCTGGGCGCACGTATTGCATCCGTTTTGTGTTTTTGCATTGTGTGTTATGGTAAAAAATGGTGATGAGGCTGCCATATCGTCTGGAGTGAAAGAGAAACGCGCATGTCGGTGTTTGTCGATTTCAAAATCAATGAATATGCATTCATTGGCATAACAGCATGTTTTTTCTATCAGGCAAAAAAGTTGAACGATGGCCAATGGTGTCGAGAAATAGTTGAAGGTAGAATCTACATGCATCGTATGGATGTATATGTATATATTAGCTAGCTGAATAGCTCACATGGATGGAAGGCTAGATAGCTATCTATTAGCTAGCTTTGGCTGACTCGCTAGTTTTCTATCTATTTGAGTTTTTCCGGGTTGAGTGAACGCTGCCGCTGCTCACCCACTGAAAAACTTATCCTGTGACTGTAAAGTGACCTTGACAGTTTTGAAAGGCGCTTATAAATGAAACGAATTATTAGTATGTGTATGTGCATATGTATGTGTAGATGTATGTATATGTGTGTGTGTGCGTATATATATATATATATATATATATATATATATATATATATATATATATATATATATATATATATATATATATATATATATATATATATAGTAAAGTCTCATTATATCGATATCGGTTTTATCGATAGTACTGCTTATTACGATACTATTTCTATGAACGCAAGGAGAAAATTTACATGCCGCAGGATCGGAAGCATCGATAGTCCGGTTATATCGATATTTTTTCCGACTCCCGAGAATATCGATATAACGAGACTTTACTGTATATATATATATATGATAGATGTGAGATTAATTTTAATATAGCACTCTGAGAGGTTTGACCTAAACGTCATCGACATCTTGTGGGATGCACAAGAACAGACGTTATGAGGAAGGTCCACTCATCCAATGTGTGACTTCATCTGAAAAAACAAATCCTCCTCCAGACAAGTCATCCCAACAGAGTGGGAGTATTATGATTTTTTTCTTCTTCTCGCATTCTCAGTTCCTATAGATACTATATGAATATCTTGACCCAAATAGTGCATCTCTAGATTACTCGTATGCTGATCATTCGCACACGATCACGACACAATGGGACCGCACATCCAATATTTGTCAAGAGCGACGCATATTAAAAGGATTGACCTGAAAGACTCTGAGAACCCTCTTGTGAGGTGGACAATGGATCGCAAAGTCGACGTGATATCTTCTCGAAGGAAACAGTGAAGAATATGCAGCCTGTCATAGATGAGAACCATCTCGCGGTTCATTCGCCTCCCCCTCCACATCAACATGTCCTGGCTACTCCGCATTCTCACAGCCTTCTCCTCCCACCAAAACGTACACTAGCATTCATTAATGCTATAAATTTGTTTCCTTTCAATTAATTCACCCCAAATATCAACAAAAAGCAGAGCAATAAATCATTGTTAGCAAGAGACTCTTACCTTGCTGTCCAGTGACGAGGGTAGCCACTCTCCTCCAGGAAGGATTCAAAAGCAAGAGAGGAGCGCATACACGCCAGCATACACCGCGTGTGACACCCGCTCAGACACACGCACACACGCACTCACACGAGGACATGAGAAAACTGACTCTCAAACCAGCCAGCGCTGCAGGCTGACTCTTGCCTGGGAAAGCCTGATGCGTTCCACCCTCCGGGCACAAGCGCACACTGCCATCTCAGGCTCTTTGTCGGGGATGAATCATCCCCTGGCTGCGTGGTTGCTGAGTGCCGCTGCGGGTCCGTTCGCCGGGGTCGGCTCCCGGCGACCAGGGGAGACCATGTAGAGCATCCGCCGGGAGAGAATACCACGGCCCCATTTGGGTCCTTCCATCCCTACCCCCTCTACCTCTTTAAATCGCCCTCTCTCTCACACACATACACACTCACACATCCTTCCTCCCCCTGTCTCTCTCTTTCTCTCTCCTGTTTTATCACTGCCCTCCTACTCTGCCTCCTCCCACTCCGTCACTGGGCTGTCTTTGTGATGGCAGGGTGTGCATGTGTCTACGCGTCTGGAACGCATGAGTCTGGTATCTGGTATCCAGTGACGGTAAGGAGAGGAGACCTGCCGTACACCTGGGATACCTTTTCACTCCCCAAATGTGTTATCTGTGGATTGACAGGGTCAGGGATGGCACATGGTAGGTGAGGTATAAAAAAATTGAGAGGGGTCGGGTTGTGGGGTACGATGCTATTTCAGTAGAAGGTACAGTCCTCGCTCATCTGTAGAACCATGGTCAACGTGACTCAAAAGAAAAGTCTTCCAGAGTGGAAACGAAAGGCCCACATCTGAGTCGATCCTCATGACTAGAGTGAAACGTTCCCTTCTCTATCACAGTTTCGTTTCTGAATCATTTATACAGCCACTAAGGCGAAGCACAAAGCATGAAAATGTATTAGGGTCAAGTCACGCTACAAATTGCGAGCAGTGCAAACAGGATTTCAGGCATACATAGATATTAGGGAACGCTTGCAGAGGCCCCGGAAGAGGCTGAAATGATGACCGTCGGTCCTCTTTAGGTAGCGAATAAACCCAAACGACATAGTCTTGACTGGAGCAATCTACAAAACAATGATAAATTACAATTAGTCTGTTGTTGATACTGGGAGGGTTGGGAGTGGCGGGGTATGACCCTCACCCTCTGTTCCAGTCAGCATCAATATCAAAAATGCTTTTGAGAAGAAAGAAGCGTCAGTCCAGAGCGCCGATGCATATGGGGATCTGCCGCGTGTTGGAATTGAAGCGGATTTACGTGAGACAATCTCTTTTCGTCATTGGATGCTACAGCTTCGTGTTAGCTTTCAATATTTAGCTTGTAGCAAACGTGCACATTTCACCGTTTCTTGTATGGATTATTTTAGCAAAAGAGAAGTACTCATTGAATCAGGTTTCGATAGATTTGGGAACAATATTTGAGAGAAATGGGCCTTTTGTGTACGTAGAAAAAGTCTCTGATGTTTGAATTTAGCTCATTAAAAAAGTTGAAAAACAAAAATGTCTGTGTCAACATTTAACACATCAATATGCTTTCAAACCAATTTAGCAACATCACCTTAAAAACTACAAATAATAATACTAAGAACAAAAATACTAATAAAGAGTAATAATACGAATAATAATAATGTCTCTCTGTGTCTTTGTTTTGTCATATTGTCTCTATGCTGTCATATTATTTGTTATTTAGGTTTTTTTTTTGTTCTTTTGACTTCAATACGGCGCCGCGAGAGTGGCTGCCTTTCCAGCAGCTCCTTTATTTTGTTTTTCTACTTTCATTCCTTTCATCACTTTGCTGCTGTGAAATGTAAATTTCTCCACTGTGAGACTAATAAAGGCATATCCAATCCAATGCAAATAATAATAATGCATATGTGGCACTGTCGCGGCTTGGAATTGAAGCGGATTTACGTGGGACAGTATATGCAAGGCGACAGTCTCTTTTCATCAATGGATGCGACAGCTTCGTGTTTGCTTTCAACATTTGTAGCAGACGTTCACATTTCACCATGACGGTCTTGATCCACTGGTGAAAAGGACACTATGATCCTCTCCTCTTTCATCTAGAACTGCTTCATACAACAAAGAGGTTGCAGAAAGTGCTTAAGACTGTGTCTTTGTGTCACATTGTTGTTGTTGTTGTTTTGACTTCAAGATGGCGCCGTGAGAGTGGCGGCCTTTCCAGCAGCTCCTTTATTTTGTTTTTCTACTTCTTCTTTTCCCTTCCTCTTACTTCCATCACTTTGCTGCTGTGAGATGTAAATGTCTCTACTGCGAGACGAAGGCTAATCCAATTAATTTACCACTCTAGTGGACTTGTAGTAAATCACAACACACTTTTCAGTCTGCATTGATTCAGACCTAGCACTACTGAAGGCCTAGCGATAAAATCCACAGCCCGCCACTGAATCATGTAAATTTATTGATTCCACTTCTAGGAAAATATTTTCGATCATGACTTCATTTCCCTGGATTCATTTATTTTCCGAGCTGAAAGCCACACCCAACTCTGAAGAAATGGCTCTACAATATGCTGCTCCGGATCTCCAAGGCAAACCAACCGGACGTAGTTTCTTTCTACGCCTTTCTGAAAAATGTACACGTGATTTCCCAAAGTGAAGCGAGCTGGGGCGTGGGTTAAAAGCATTTGGACTACAGATCATGATTACGCTTGTCTTTCAAAGTAAGAACTTGGGAGGGATAAAAAAGGGGGGCATGCCATGCTCTGAGGGCCCATCTTCACAAATGTATCCTGCCAACGTGTACACCATTTCAGTGCTCTGCAGTAAAAGAAATCACAATGGATTTTCTGCTCGGGGAGTCATTGCCTGCGTGCTTGTTTTCTTTCACAGCGGATGAGCTTTTAAGAAGTCCTATCAAAAAGCAAGCAGTAGATTATATTGTGGCTATGCCGCGTTAGTATCATGGCAATGCATAATGTGATGTTATATGAACCCCCCCCCCCCCCACACACACACACACCTTCATCCCCATCATTTACCAGTGAATTTCAGCTGCTCTCTGTGCTCAAACCCCAAAATTGAAAGTCGACAATTTGGCAACCTACCAGTTGAGAGAGATCTTGCCTGGCAAGAGTCATATTTCCACAAAGTGATTCACTTTTCTCCAGTGTACCAGTGGTGAGCCGTGCATGTCGCTCCAAAGCCTTCAGTAGTGCTACCTCTGAATCAATCAGCTGGGAGTGTAGTGTGATTATTAATACACGTCCACTAGAGGGTACCATTGGCCAGGAAATAATTTGTGACTTGAAAATACATTCAAAAGTCATTTAACTGTTTGATTTTTTACTATGAATGCGTGGATTCATGATAACCTCATAAAATTTAAAAATAATTTGCTATTTATGCTAGCTTCAGAGCTGTCCATCCTTTCTTAATGATGTCCATCTATTCTTGAAAAGCCCGTCTTGAAAATGGCTTTAACATTATACCTGCGACCAAATCAATTTCTTCTCCTCCTTCAGATATTGTGGGTTGACAAAACCGCTATTAAAATTGACAAAATATATTTGCTTATGCAGCTCGCTACAGATACAGTGTGCTAGCTCTGGCCAGTATGCTCTTATCACTAGCGACTAGTGATACGATGATTGGCTAGTGACTCGCCAATCATGTGAGTAGCCAATCATAGTTTGCGAAAACTCTGGCGTTTTACAGCGCCTGCAAGCAGTTTGTGTTGCCAACTCGAAATCGGATTGGTTAAAGCAACAGTTTCATGGACATTGATTTTTTATGCTCCAGGCCCTGCAGAACTGATTGTGAAGGCTTCCAGGTAGATTTCTGACCCTGAGACCAACTGATGGCTGAAATGTGATTGGTTAAATGCTTCACTCATTCACAAATTTATTCGGGAATAGAAAATATGATGCAGAGCCCCATTCTCAGATTTGTTCTGGTTTTGTTTTTTTCATGCTTGGGTGCCGATAAAGCGCTGGCCATGGTCTCTGGCAATGTTTTTTTCTTTTCCACAAGGGGGCAGCATTTCCCTATTTTCCATGTTATTGCTTTGTTCCAGCTTCAACTGGTGTGAAAGCGCTATAGAAACCAATATGTATTACATTGTATTTTGGACAGCTGCCCTCATTCCAAGCTCATATAACTCCAAACCCATATAATTTAGGAATTAACTAATTAATTTCTATTGAAAGAAGAGAGTCTAAGGTTTCTAACACTGCACTGGTGATAATAATACATTGAATTTCTGAGCCCCTTTCAAAACTCAAGGTCACTTTACAGTCACAGCATCAGTTTTTCTGTGGGTGAGCAGCGGCAGCCACACGCGACAGCGTTCACTCAACCCGGAAGTAACTCAAATAGAAAGCGAGCTAGCTAGCGAATAGATAGCTAATAGCTCGCGAATAGATAGCTATCAGCCAGCGAATAGATAACCAATAGCTAGCTAATAGCCAGCAATTACAGCTAACAGCTCGCAAATAGATAGCTAATAGCTATCTATTCACTAGCTAACAGATCCATGTTCGCTCTATTTTTAATGACTGTAAAATGTGAAAAGCTGCATTGATTGTAGTGACTTGAATGTTTATAAAGTCCTTTTGAAAGGGGCTTATGAATAAAATGTATTATTATTAAAGGACAACCGACGTCTCCAGACAAGTTGTCCATAATTTGTAAAATGGCTTCAAATGACTTCTACTGAGCGCATATAGCTATATTTTACGTTTTAAGACTTGCGCTGAATATTCAGGAAGTCTTGTTTTTGAGTTGGTGACGAGTCCGTACGTGGCGTCACGAAAGGAACGCCCCTGACCGAAAAAAGACGCATTGTAGCGGTCCTTCCGTCAATGTATTTTGCTGTGCTTGTTTGGTCTGGGGACCTCGTGTTGCACCCAAAAGCCGACAGAAGAGGGCGTCCGAGCTCCATATAAGGAATTTATCAGCCTGTGAATACGGAGGTGGCCACAGGAGGTCGCCATTTTGTGCCTCTTTTTCGTTGAGACATCGCCCTTCAATGTTGCCTCATAATGGCATGGAATAAATTATTTAATCGATTGCAAACATGTATGCTTTCCTCTTCAGAACTATTTGAATCATATTCATAACTGGATGTGTAACAAGAAAGCATATTCTCTGAATCTGAAGCCATTGTTTTGATTCTGCAGCAATGCAAGACGTCTTGGCGTGACGTCGCGAACTGGGGGTGGGACTTTCTGAAAATGCCCAATTTTTTGCAGATTTTGGACACTTTGTAATTTTTATTGGTGTATTGCATTTGAATAAAAATATTATACTGCGTATTTTGGGTATTTTAGATGCTATAAAACGTTTTTCTGATGTCAGTTCAGAAACAAAAAAGTCGGTTGTCCTTTAAAACTCAATATTCTGTGGCTCCTGGAATTCAAGTGACAATGACAAAAACCCTGGCACTGGAGCGAACACATTTCTGCATATCTGGCAGTGATTGCGTTAATGACACAAAACAATTTTTGGTGTTTTATTGCACCCAAGTTTTTCGGAAGTTGAGAACTGTCATAAAAAAAAACAAGTAATGTCGGAAAAATTCACGATAGGAAAAGAAAAAGTTGGTACAGAAGCTCATGCAAGATGGAGAAGAATTTACAACAGTAAAATAATCTGGGGGCGGTTTTGTTAGTTCAATGTTGATTGACAAAATCTGCATCAACTGCAATCTAAATGGTCACAAACACAAAACAAACACTAAATTTAAAGTTTTAAAAAATCGAAATACGACATGGTGATATTTAATCCACGAACTGTAACACAATTTTGCCTTTACAAAGGCAACAAATAACTTGATCAACACCACTAAGAGTTAGCTGCAGATCTTCCGAACATGAGTAGTAGCCTTTTTATTTCGTCTCCGTATCTGTCGCTAGCTCGTCGGGGCAAACGACCACTTGCGAATTCTTCTTCTTGATGTAAAGCTCGGCGCGCAGTTCCTCCAAGCTGAATTCGGTGGTGCCGCAGAAAAGTAGTTCTTTACAGTACATGCTCTTTTCAGAGCCTTGACTCGCTTCGCCTTCTTTCTGTTGATGCTCCAACAGCCTTTTCAAAGGAGTGTCGTCTCTGCGGGGCTTGCGTGCTGACAAAATGTTGTTTGCTGGAGGCATGATTTTGCATGGTGTCCTGAGCGAGAGGTCACACACCATAGAGGAAACGGTAAAAAAGCTGACTCGCCAATGGTCAAGAAGAAAAAGTTGATCCGCAAGCGTGACAAAACCATTTTCCATTTGGTCGAAAACACTATTACAATGTTAACTCATTCACTGTATATCACGAATCTATTCGGTAATTGAAAATGCGCCATTCCCGAATTTGTTCGGGTTTAGTTTTTTTTCATGCTTGGGTGCTTATAAAGCGCTGGCCATGGCCTCTTGTAATGTTTTTTTTCTTTTCCACAAGGTGGCAGCATTTCCCTTTTTTTCCATGTTAGCGCTTTGTTCCAGCTTTAGCTGTTGTTAAAGCGCTATACAAACCAATATGTATGTATTGCATTATATTTTGGACAGCCGCCCTCATTTCAAGCTCTTATAACTCCAGACCCATATAATTTAGGAATTAACTCTCTAAGACTATTGAAGTAACTTAACTCATTCACTGCCATTCCCGAATTTATTCAGGAAATGAAAATATGACGTGGAGCGCCATTCCCGAATTTGTTCGGCTTTTGGGTTTTCTTGCGGCTGGGGTGCCGATGAATCAGAATACCTTTCGGGTTTTGTTTTTTCATGCTGGGGTGCTTATAAAGCGCTGGTCATGGCCTCTGGCAATGTTTTTTTTTCTTTTCCACAAGGCGGCAGCATTTTCCTTTTTTCTATGTTAGCGCTTTGTTCCAGCTTCAGCTGTTGTTAAAGCGCTATATAAACCAATATGTATTGCATTGTATTTTGGATAGCCGCCCTCACTTCAAGCTCATATAACTCTAGACTCATAATTTAAGAATTAACTCTCTAAGACTATAGAGGTAACATAACTCGATCACTGCCATTCCCGAATTTTTTTCGGGTTTAGTTTTACTTTCGGCTGTGGTGCCGATAAAGCTCTGACCATGGCTTCTGGAAATGTTTTTTTCTTTTCCACAAGGGGACAGTATTTCCTTTTTGCACAGCTGCCCCCATTTCAAGCTCAGATAACTCCAGACACATATAACTTAGGAATTAACTCTATTTTTCTGATGAAAGAAGAGAGTCTAAGGTTTCTTATGTTGCATTGAATGTTTAAGTAGTCCTAAAACTCAATATTCTGTGGGTCCTGGAATTCAAGTGACAATGACAAAAACCCTGGTACTGGAGTGGACACATTTTTGCACATGTCTGACAGTGAATTAGTTAAAAACAACTCTCTTCACATGGAGGTGATTGGATCACTCACATTTTTGGTGTCTTATCTGACTCGTCAACAAATGGTTGGAAAGAAGGTGTGGAAGGAGGTGCGGCCATCAGTGCATTTCCAAATTTGGACTTCTGCCTCATCTTGGATATGGCAAAAAAAATGGAAGGAAACTGAAATTCACGACAAGGTCCACAAAACATACATTAACTCATTCACTGCCATTCCCGAATTTATTCGTGAATTGAAAATATGTCGTGGAATGCCATTTTCGAATTTGTTCTGGTTTTTCTTGCTTGGGGTGCAGATAAAGCGCTGATCAGACCTCTGGCAATATTCTTTCCCATCCACGAGAAAACATTTCCCTTTTTTCCATGTTAGCCCTTCGTTCCAGCTTCAGTTGTTGTTAAAGTGCTATACAAACCAAGATGTATGTATTGTATTTTGTACAGCCGCACCCATTTCAAGCTCATATAACTCCAGAACCATATGACTTAGGAATTAACTCTTTTTTTTCTGATGAAAGAAGAGGCTCTGAGGTTTCTTACGCTGCATTGATTGTTTATATAGTCCTACAACCTAATATTCTGTGGGTCCTGGAATTTGAGTGAAAGTGACAAAAACCCTGGCACCGTAGAGGACACATTTTTTTCACGTGTGGCAGTGCATGAGTTAAAAGGAATTACATTTGAGCCTACCTTGACGTTGCACCATTTTTTAACCGCTTGCTCATTTTCCTTTGCCCTCGCAGTAGGAGGAGCCAACCAGGGCTCAAACTTGGGTTCTGAAGGAACGGTGGTTGCTTTGTTTTCATCAAAGATCACCATTTTACTGTTGCTGCTGTGTTCATCCGTGGGAGCGTCACGTAAATTCAGGCCTCTTGAGACGGCTACACACATACATTGACATTTTAACACTTTCTTGCCTTCCCGAAAAGAAAAGAAATATACAAACTGCGTATTCTTTTTATGCTTACATTTAATTGCAGCTCCTGTTCGGACGATGGGCGCGGCGGCTTTCTTCCCTCGCGTTTTGAGCTCGGCAAGTGAAATTCTCTCAGGCTGTCCGGTCTCGTCGTCACTGTCACTTTCGGCGACTTTGTTCAACGCTTGCCGAGACGCGCGAGCCTGCAGCAATCTAATTGGATTGGATTTACCGTTATTCGTCTCGCAGTGGAGAAATTTACATTTCACAGCAGCAAAGTGATGAAAGGAAAGAAAGAAGTAGAAAAACAAAATAGAGGAGCTGCTGGAAAGGCATCAGGAACATTAATAATAATAATAATAATAATAATACATTTAATTTATAGGATATTCATGGTGGAAAACGAACAAAAAAAAGGTTTCCGATTTTCACAAAATCATCGTAATAAAATGGATTGAAACACTTTTCTAACACAATACAGGTTTATTTTCTACTTCTTTCTTTTCCTCTTCCTTTCGTAACTTTGCTCCTGTTAAATTTCTCCACTGCGAGACGAATGAAGTTACATCCAATATTAAAAACAATGGCAGAGAACTCAACCCACTCCAGAAAAATAATAAAAACGTTATTCTACTTCTTTCTTTCCTTTCCCCTTCCTTTCATCACTTTGCTGCTGTAAATTTCTCCACTGCGAGACATAAAGCTAAATCCAATCCAATAAGTATCACTTTGAGATCAATTCTCCAAAAAAAGAGGCTTCAAGCTGTTTATTTCTGCATCATAGCTAAATTTAGACATTTCCAGTGAAACTACACATAAACAAATGAAAGGCACATCTTGTCTATTGAAAACAAACAGTTTAGCCTTTCAGTGTGCTAGCTGAAAGCTACCGCTAATGAGGCTTTCTGTTCCAGTGCCATTTTAAACAACAAACACAAACGATGCAGCAACACAGATGGAATGACAATAGTACAACACTAACAGTCATATATTTTTAAATTCTGCAAAGAGCGAACAACATTGTTGTCGCTTTGATTAACGGAGACGAGCCGAGACATCTCAATCGACAGTTAGTTGTGGATGAAGGCCTACCTATGAAACTGCTGTAGTCTATCGAGAGGCTGGGCAAACCTCCGAAGTCCTTCTTGGAAGATCAAATCCGCTTTGAGAAAGTCGCCACTATTCTCATGCTCCTCGGCCCAGGCGATGTAAAAAGACGCCAGGGTGATCCCAATTCCTTGGGACTTCATGTACCTGTAAATGTCCAAGCGTTCCAAGAAAAACCCCGCCTAACAAACACCACCCCAATATTAGGTTTGAAAATGATCATGTGATAGCTTGAAATAACAAAAGACGCACATATTTGATCCAAAGGTCGACGTAGCGAGGATCGTTGTGATATTTCTTTTCGTCTGTATATCGTGTCACGGCTTGCTCTAACAGTGTGCTCAGGTTGCTCTCTTTTCCTCCCTGAGGAAACATTTGCTCTGACCACTTGATGTACCTGTTGAACACACAACCGCACGAGCAGTATTAACAGTGTTCAAAACGCGATTGTATTCTTATTTACGCTTACCGATCCCAAACGTCAAGAGGATCATCTCCGCTGTACAGCCGCAATTCAGACTCAAAAGCCCTATAAAAAAAAGCATATTCACAAACATAATTGTACAATAATTGAAGTATGCACGGTCATGTTTTATTCAAAGCATTCATACTGTCTCTGTTGGATGATGGCGGGGCTCTGGCCATCTTTGCTTTGATTAAGTGCCTGAAGCAAGGCTGACATGTTTCTTCCACGTCTCAGAGGTTGAATGTTTTCTTTGCACAGCTCCCATTCTACATCCTCCCCTTCTGCCATTATGGAAAGCTGCTGGGCAGAAATATAAACACTGAAAAGAGTGAATTTGATGACTGTGACAAACACACATCTGATTAACTCACACACATCTAATTAACTGTACTCTAATATCGTCCAATTTTACAATACAATACATATTGATTTATATAGCGCTTTAACAACAGCTGAAGCTGTAACAAGACGCTAACAGGGACAGTTATCATACACTGAAAATAAAGCAGTCACAAATATAGTAGAAAGCATCAGGGAGTGAAACCAAGATCGCACATGTTAAGTTTCAGAAATCATAAATCTTGAGATTTTCGTACCTGCGACTCTGTGGTGCGTGTTAAAATAACGTGAGCGTTACAAAATTAGAAGTAAATAAAACACAAAAATGCTACCATTGTTTATTTATACACTCAATTAGTATAAAAATGTATATCGTTTTTTACATTTTCTTTTGTTTCACCTTACAAATGAACTGTCTGTACTGTGTCAAATAGTTGCTTTAGAAAGCGAGTATTGTCAAAATCAGGAGTCTCCCGACCAAATCGTCAGACTTCACATGTATGCAAGATACAAAAAGCACAATCGTCAGAAATGTATTGAGGCTCCGTGTATACAATGATTTCTATTTGTTATAAAGTACAAAGTAGGGCTCGTAGTTAAAAGCTCAGTTTACTGCTTCCACAACTTGCATTGCAGCAAACAGATGCGCTACTTGACAAAAGCACGCAACACATGTTAGCAACTTCGCTATTTGGTGGCTACCTTTTAACCAATATTTGGGAGTTTGTGAATAAAAACGGTTGCATCTAATGCACAGTCGACCAAAGTACACACATTGCGTGAAATAATCGCTTTGTTGTCACTCACAAAAAAAAGCCTCGTGTGCAACAAAGATCAAGCTTCTCCCGTTGTTGACATCAGCTCAACAGCAACGTTTCGTTTTGAACGAGGAGCGCTTTTTGCTAGGCCGAAATTTCATTGGCGGAATCACAAACCGGTCGTGACGTAACGAGACAGCTTCCGTTTATCTTCCTGTTTTGGTTACAAAGCAAAGCTTGACGCCTGATTCCATTGATTTAAACGTTGTACAGTCTTGAATTGTGTCTCGGTGTTTGTTTATCATTTGTCTAACGTGTAGCTTATCTTTGCAGATGTTTCGGAATGGATAACCGTTGTTATTGTTGCACCGCCAAGTTCGGTGTCTTCAAAAAAGAGGTAAGTTGTTTCGGTCTCTCAACATCGTGACACGTTTCTTTCGGGGCTTTTAATGTACGAATGTGCTTGTATTTATTTATTCCTAGTTGGGTTGTAAAAGTTGTGGCCGCTCCTTCTGCGCCAGCTGCTTGATTTATAACGCGGTGGTGCCACGTTATGGTAACACCCAGCAAAAGGTCTGCAAGCAATGCCATGGTAATCTTACAAGGTAGATCTGTTTTGAAAATACATCGCATAATTCAAATTTCACGTGATTAGTGAACGATTCTGGGAGTAAACGCCTATAAGTAAAATGTGTTATTGTGAAACCACTGTTGTATTTCCAGCGGGCATACCTCAAACGATGCTGGAAGATGGTCTCCCCCCGAAAACTACAAAAAGTGAGTTCAGCATCACGATTGTAAACTTAATTGTGTATTGATAAAAGACAACTAAATTGCTTAAAAGGAGAGTTGCTGCGTTTGAGACCAAACAAGGACAGAAGACACAACCACATGGAGGCAGTATACATTCTCTCTCAGGTCTTCCCCCTCCTCAAGGCCTCAGTAAGGAAGATCAGGCAATTGCTGAAAGGCTTCAAAAGCTGAAGGAAGACTCTGCGCCAAGTATTATTGTTTCTTATTTACAAACAAGAAAAGTTTATCTGACACTTGCTGATGCTGGTTTTACCTCCTGCATAGAGTATATTCCATCTGAACAAGAAATCGAGACTCGGCTCGCTGCCCTTAAAGTTCCCAGCAAGCCCGTGCCTTCTTCCCAGGAGATGGAAGACCGATTAGCAGCTTTGAAGGGCCAAACTCCTCCTTCTCAAGCTCCCCCACCTGTGAGCCTGCGTGCCATGTTCTGTGATGCCAGTAAACACCTCAATTACCATTCAATGATGGCTGCCATTTGAGTCACGAGCAGCCTTACAGCTTCATTGTTAAACATACTCTAACTTTAAAAATGCCCATTCAATCTAGAATGTTGAAGTGACTAATCAGTAATTAAGTTACTTTCTCAAGGTAACTGTGGCAACATTAATCTTGTTATCGTCACATACCTGTCCAGCCTGTCTCATTGTGGTCCTCTTTACAGGTCCGACAGCCTCCAGATAACAGGACTCAGACTGAGCAAGCCAATGATCTTCTTACTCAGATGACAGAGGAAGTTACCATTGACCATCAGATAGCAGATCCTGGCTACAGTAAGGAAACCGTCTTTAAAATTACATTTTACACAATTTAAAATTGCTTTCGCAGTTTAGTTTAAGCAGCTCTTTCATTATTTTATTCATGCTTTTATTGTTCTGGTGTTTATTGTTTTTTAATTGTAAAGTGTCCTTGGGTGATTTGAAAGGCGCTTGTAAATTAAATGTATTATTATTATTTATGAAACAGTTTTAACATGGGGTTTTTGGCGCCCCTGCCAGAACCGGTTCTGCCCGTTTATTCATAATATAATACGGTCAATTGCCGTCATTGGATTGGATTGGATTTACCTTTATTCGCCTCGCAGTGGAAAAATTTACATTTCACCGCAGCAAAGTGATGAAAGGAAGAGGAAAGGAAGGAAAGAAAGAAGTAGAAAAACAAAATACAGGCGCTGCAGTAAAGGCAGCCACTCTCGCGGCACCATCGTGAAGTCAAAAGAACAAAAGAAAATGAAGTAACAAATGATATGACAACACAAAGATACAGAGAGTCATTCATTCTTAAGCACTTTCTGTACCCTCTTTGTCGCATGAAACAGTTCTATATGAAAGAGGAGATCATCAAAGCGTCCTTTTCACTAGCGGATCATGGACGTCATGGTGAAATGTGCACGTCTACTACAAGCTAAATGTTGAAAACAAACACAAAGATGGATTACTTCATATTTAATGTCTTTAGATTGTACAGGTAGACACATGAATGATCTGAACAAAAGAGAGTCAAGGACACTACAGGACAATATGGATGACAACCAAGACCCAGGGAGACAGTTTGAAACTGAGGCTTCACGTTTGCTTGAAGAAGCTAATCAGGAACTGAAGAAGGATCATCATTTGTCAGAACAATTCCACAACATGGCCAAGAGGCTCGCACAGCTGAAAGGCCAGGACCCCGACAAAGGTTTGACGCATAATCAGTATTAACTCATTCACTGCCATTCCTGAATGTATTCGAGAATTTAAAAGCATGACGTGAAACGCCATTCCTGAATTTATTCGGATTTTGGTTTTTATTGCGGTTGGGGGGTGCGGATCAAGCTTCGGTCAGACCTCTGGCTATGTTTTTCCCTCCCACTAGGGGGCGGAATTTGATTTTTCTACAGCCGCCTCCACTTCAAACTCAGATAACTCCAGACCCATATAATTTAGGAATTAACTTTTTTTTCTGATGAAACAAGAGAGTCTAAGTTTTCTTACCCTGCATTGAATATTTATTTCGTCCTAAAACTCAATATTCTGTGGGGACTACAATTTGAGTGAAAATGACAAAAACCCTGGCACTGGAATGGACACATTTGGATATCGTCTGGCAGTGAATGAGTTAACCTGTGCAAAAAAGCCACACCAACTGTTATTCTCATCCTAAAGTTAGGAATTAAAAAGCAACGGATTTGTATTTTTTATTTTTAAAAAGTATGTCCTTTCCAGTGAAGATGGAAGATTACAAACATCCCGACAGTGATGAGGAGAACGAGGACGAAGCCATAAAAAGGGTTTTAAAGCAGGTATGGTGGCGTGCGTGTGTGTGTGGATCACAGTTTGCATCTGGGCCCCGTCCTTGCACCATTGACGTATTTTTACAGCCACTGGCGCAGCTTTGTAACTCCACTGCGCCAGCACCAGCGCAAGTCTGTTACGATTAGCGCATATTGCTACATGATCCGCGCCATATGACATACAGTGATACCTCAGCTCACGAACATAATTGGTTCCCAGAAAGTGTGATTGAGCCGAAAAGTTTGTCTTCCAAACATTTATTTCCCATATGAAACCATTAAAATGAGAATAATCTGTTCCCAGGTCCCCATAAAACATAATTTTCTACTAAATAAACCTTAAAACTACACAAAATATACCTTATTGTATGTATAATAAATGTGCTATTGAATTGTAATTAAAGAAATAAACTACAGTATAATAAAGTCGTTTTATTTACCTTTGTGATGGTCGTTGATGGCTTGATGGAATGGAGGAGGAGAGAGGGGTTACTGTTTGGAAGGAGAGTCACCTTTTGAGTGAAGTTGCTGTGCTTTCTCGGCGATCATACCCTCACTCATACTGTCCCCCGCGAGCTGCTTTTCGTTAATCAAAATCAACAGAAGTTTTTCAACTTCTGCTATTGCCTGTGACCGTTGCTTAGACAACACAGAAACACCCTTAATAGCTTCCTTGTTCGTAAGGATGGTAGCAATGGTAGACTTGGCGTACTGGTACTGGTACTGGGACGCTAAGTTACGCTGCTCACAGCAGAAAACATATCCCGTGACTGTAAACTGTCCGTGAAAGTTTTGAAAGGTGCTATTTTGCCTTCTATCTGGCTATTAGCTATCTATTAGCTAGCTTTCTATCTATTTCAGTTACTTACGGGTTGTGTGGCTGCCGCTGCTCACCGACAGAAAAACAAATATCCTGTGACTGTAAAGTGACCTTCAGAGTTTTGAAAGCCACTTATAAATGAAATGTATTATTATTATTATAAATGAAATGTATTCTTATTATTAAATGTGCATGTCATTTGTGTTTTTCAATGATCTTCTTCTACTCTATTGTAATTTTCTTTAATGTCTTCTTGGACTTAACACTATCCTGTGGTGGGTTCTTTTTCGGTCCCATAATAGCAAAAGTACACTCGATATGGTCCAAAATGTTGATTAAACACAAACCACGTCCACACTCAAAGAGGGGGTGATGAACTGGGACGGCATGGTTTGGTTTCGTCATTTTTTCCTTAATCGTTAATTTGTTAAAGTAGACACTAGTATGACATATTGTGCAGAGTCTGTTCTCTGTCTTTTCTGTAATACCGCAGAATATCAAAATAGCACAGGATTGATTGCGTCGAAACTAAAGATAATTGAAAATGCCTCTTTGTTATATGTATTAATAAAATATTTGACTTGAATTAAAATTGTTTGTTAATATACTAGAAAAATAGATTTTACTCAAATATTTTTTTTTCTTTTGCAATTTATAAACATCATGCTCCAGTGAACGTAATTTGGTTTATTTCAAACAGTTTTGGATACACTGATACCTCAGTTTGCGAACCCCTTGGCTTACAAACTTGTCGGTTTACAAATGTTAAAATGATGAAAATTTTACCTTGGCATACAAACTCTTTTTCGGGATACACACAGAGCTGCCACAGTGAGTGATGTGTCGTTCGCGAACGAGCCCGTTCTCCTAATAAGAAAATGGCAACCGACTGTTTTTGTCCTCTACTCCCTGCCCCCAGTCTTCGGTTAAAGCGTGGCGTTTACAGACAGCGAGAGAATTAATCCGTTCTCCAAAAAGAAAATGGCTGCCGACTTTTTTTTTCCCTCTTCCCCGCCCCCAGTCTTTGGTTAAAGCCACGCGATTGGTCAAGAATGCAGCAGTGAAGGGAGGTGGTTTAAACATTAAAGAGACAGGCAGACGACAGTGAGAGAGTTTCAACTTTGATAGTTCAAAGGCAAAGTGTAGACTGCAAGGTTAAAATATCCCATTAATTAGGCTCCACAAACAACCCGAACAAGCCATCTGTACACTTGATGCAAAAAGCTATCAACCCAGCTAAACAGAACACAATTGATGAGGAACTAGATAAAATTATCGCAGAGAAAGCACCTACAAGGGATAATTCCTCAAGATGGTAAAAGAAGAAGGTTACGTTCCTCATCAAGTGTTCAATGCTGAGGAAACCGGCCACTCCATTCCATCAAGCCATCGAGCATCAAGGTAAAAAAAACAACTTTATTATACAGTACAGTTTATTTCTTTAATTATAATACCATACGACATTTATTATACATAAAATATTGTATATTTTGTGTCGTTTTAAGGCTTAGAAAATAAGAAAGTAGAAAAGTATGTTTTATGGGGACCTGGGAACGGATTATTCTCATTTTAATGGTTTCCTATGGGAAATTAATTTTTGGGATACACACTTTTCACCTTACACACTCTGTCTGGGAACCAATTAAGTTCGTAAGCCAAGGTATCACTGTACTTCGGCAGTCAACTTAAATCGGGCCCATCCATTTTAGAATTTGGCCCCCTTTTCAGACATTGGGGGGCCAACTGGCCCCTTTTTTAAAATTTCTCAGATACTTACATACTGCACGTGTGTGTCCGTTGTCGCAGCTCTCAGAAGAAGCTGTGCTCGATGAGGCCAGCGGCTACAACATACCTCAAAAACAAAATGGACCCCAAAACTCTAAGAAGGAAAAGTCTACCAAGAAGCCCGTATTAAACAATCAATACTTTTCGACTATTTCTGAGCTGATAATCACCATCACATATAAACGATGATTTCTTTTGATCCATTTGACAGACTGAAGCCCCGACGACCAAAAGCAGGACTCCACCAGTTTCTGTAAGACCAGTTGATCCGCCATCAGACAGTGATGATGACGAACTTCCATGGTGTTGCATTTGTAACCGTGACGCCATCTTACGCTGCCACTCCTGTGATGGAGACCTGTACTGCAATCGTTGCTTCAGGTACTGTAACGTGTATTTGGATTTCACTTTGAACGGTACTTCCAAATGATCCAAGTGTAGTGGGAATACAGTCGATGACCCAGATAAAGCCGAGGCAAGCTGCCGCCATATTGCAAGTTGTGTCCATAATTTGTAAAATCACTTCAAATGACTTCTACTGAGTGTATTTTACAAAGATTCCACCGCATATAGCTATAGTTTACATTTTAAGACTCACAGTGAATATTCAGGAAGTCTTGTTTTCGAGTTGATGACGATGCCTGTCGAGACGTCACGTCTGGAACGCCCCTGATCGAGAAAGCGACACACAATGCATTTTGGGTACTTTGTTTGGTATGAAAACTTCGTGTTGATAGAAAAATTAGAAGGAAAACACATAAATAACGTGATGGTGAATTGTTGTGTGTTGCACCAAGACTACTATTTGATACTAGTTGACCCAAATTCCCAGCAGACAAATCAGCCCATTTCCAACGGAGCTTGAGCGCCATCTTGTGCATTTTCTGGGACGCTACATTGGAGTCCAGACGCCTTAAAATGAGACGGAAGGACTTCTTTAATCGATTGCAAACATTTATGCTTTCCTCTTCAGAACTATTTGAATCATATTCATAACTGAATGAGTTATAAGAAAGCATCTTCTCCGAATCTGAAGCCATTGTTTTGATTCTCGAGCAAGGCAAGACGTCTTGGCGTGACGTCACGAACAAGGAGGCGGGACCTTCTGAAACTCGCCATCCCGAGGTCATATTGAAATAGTTTTGGGACACTTTAACTCATTTTTATTGGTGTTTTGTATTTGACTAAAAATATCAGCCTGCGTGTTTTGGGTATTTTAGATGCTGTAAAACGTTTTTCTGATGTCAGTTAGGAAACAAAAAAATGGTGCCGGTTGTCCTTCAAGTGTTATTTATGAATTATCCATCCATGCTGTTTTTTTTGGGGGGGGGCATTTGCAGGGAAGGACACGATAAATATGACAGGAAGGAACATCGCACCACCAATTACACTGCACCAAAACAGAAAAGGAAGTCCTGATGGCGAAACTGCGACAATGATGGCAGCCTTGTCAACAACCGCAAAACCGGATTGAAACACGAACTACATGTCGAATAATATGTGATGTATGAATTAATAACACGCTGCTATTCATAATTTGTCAAAAGGGGAAATATGTCTTGAGTTACGGGCTATTTTAACTAATTTACTGCCAGACGTGCAAAAATGTGTCCACTCCAGTGCCAGGGTTTCTGTCATTGTCACTCAAATTCCAGGACCCACAGAATATTTAGTTTTAGGACTACATAAACATTCAATGCAACATAAGAAACCTTAGACTCTCTTCTTTCATCAGAAAAAAAGAGTTAATTCCTAAATTACCGTAATTTCCCGAATTTAGAGCGCACCTGATTATAAACCTCACCCAGTACATTTTTAAAGGAAAAACCATTTTGTGCATACATATACCGCACCTGTCTATAAGCATCCTGTGCCCAAATTGAAACGGATCACAGAAATAGTTTTCAAAGTTTTAATAATATACCTTAACTTTTCTTTCAAAACAGTGCCTGTAACGCGGGGCAGTAACACAGCAAGCATTACGGTAGTAACACAGCCCTAACAGGGTTGGTTAATAAAACAAGCCCGTAAAAGTCACTGAGACACGGCAGCAACACGTTAGCAGTCGCTAACAGGTCTTGGTACAAAAACATAGCAAGTCACGTCCTCATCTTCCTACTGAATGACTTAATTCCAGACATGTGCAAAAATTTGTCCACTACAGTGCCAGGGCTTTTGTCATTGTCACTTGAATTCCATGACCCACAGAATATTGAGTTGTAGGACTACTTAGACATTCAATGCAACGTAACAAACCTTAGCTCTCTTCTTTCATCAGAAAAAGAGTTAATTCCCAAGTTATATGGGTCTGGAGTTATCTGAGCTTAAAATGGGGCAGCTGTGGAAAAGGGAAATACTGCCCCTTGTGGAAAAGAAAAAAACATTGCCAGAGGCCATGGCCAGCGCTTTATTGGCACCACAGCCGGAAGTAAAACAAAAACCTGAAAAAATTCGGGAATGGCAGTGATTGAGTTAAATTACATCAATCGTCTTAGAGAGTTAATTATTAAATTATATGAGTCTGGAGTTATATGAGCTTGAAATGAGGACGGCTGTCAGCTAAAGCTGAAACAAAGCGCCAACATGAAAAAAGGGAAAGCTTCCCTCTTTTGGAAAAGTATAAACATTGCCAGAGGCCACGGCCAGCGCTTTATCGGCACCCAGGTATGAAAAAAAACAACCCAAACAAATTCGGAAAATCATATTTTCAATTCCCGAATACATTCGTGAATGGCAGCGAATGAGTTAAGCAGCCTGCAGATTAAAAAAAATAATAATTTTGTGCCGCTCTACTTTGGGGATTCTTAAATGTTGACAGTGTTAACAAAAAAAAAATCATGAGCTCGTTTGGGATGATTAAAAATCCCAGACTGTCAACACTCGACTGACAAAAATCCAACAAAGTCTGTATAAAAGGATTAGGGCGGGCTTTGTTTTCATTTGGCAGGCATCTTATCCACTCTTGTAATTAGGTTTACATGTGTGTCGAACAATCACACCACACCCCCTTTCTCCTTGCGCTGTAATTCCACTACAGTAGCTGCTGCAGGGCGTCTTCGAGAGACGCTGAGATGTATTTTTGTCTTACTTTTGCAGTCGGTATAAGCACTTAGGAGAAATATGTCAGAGAGGTCACAAGTGAATGGCCTCAATAGTGGAAATGGCGGGCGATCCAAGCAAATTAAAGTAATGGAACCTGATGGAGCCAAAAGACCCTCATGTGTGACAGAATAGCAAAGTGTAGTCTCATCAGGACACATCAATGTCTAGCAGACTGAAGAGGCGCCATCATCACGCTCCTCCGGGGGCTCCATTAAGCTTTGTGTGGAGGTTGTTAATGTGTTTGCCTTTTCTGGTTATGTCGTACACAAGACAGGAAATGGGAGATGATAATGGATGCATACCTAATGGACCTTCCTGCTGATGATTTTTTTTTTTTTTGCTGTGTTTACTCCTAAACTTCACATGTCAACATCCCTTTTGGCCGCGTTGAAAGATGAATGTCAGAAAATTGCTTTCTGGAAATTATATTTTGAGTCGTTTTTATGAGAGGGAATATATTGAAAGTGTGTGCGCATGAAATAAACATTATTTTGCTCAATGAAGTGTGACTATTAGTATTGAAAAATGTCTCATTTTATTGTCATACAGCACACTTATTTCAAGGAATATGTACATGAACAAGCAAAGAAAAAATGACAGGCTTACATATGCTTTTAAATATCTTGAGTAATATCACAGCTATTAATACATGGGCATTTTGTTCGTGGAAGATGTTGTTACGACAGTCCACTAAGGAAATCAATGGACTTGAAGACTGATGTGATGTCCAACTGAGGCTGACCTGGGATGAAGGTGAGAAACCCCCCACCTCCCACACCCTGAGGGTGTGAACTACAGTCATTCAAATGATAATCCATTGTCTCAATTCTTCATTTTTCATTTCTTCAGGGGACCAGACATTTTACGTAGTCCTTTTATCCTGTAGAGCAGCGCGTTTACAAAGTCCTAAGAAAGATGCACAAGGAAGATCGTAATTCCAGTGAGTCAGTATATTTTCCTTGTATCATGCAACATGCAAGCAGTGTATCAAATACACATTTGTTCTGCCCCTATAATAATAATAATACATTTAATTTCAAATTTATTTTATCCCGTGACTGTAAAGTGTCCTTGAGAGTTTTGAAAGTCGCTTAGAAATTAAATGTATTATTATTATTGTTATTATTATTGTTATTTCATGTGACATTAAGTTCTCTTATGTTGAAGGCCACTTTAGACAGAATAATTTGACAGGAAGTTAGCATATAGCCATTTTCGTTCGGATCTTTGTAAGCATGTCACCATTTTCATCTAAAGCCATCGGCTCTTTTTTTTGTCACGCCTTCGACATCACTGTCCGTAAGTATGTATATATATAAAAGAATATTAATATTTGTTATGTATTTCATGAAAATTATTCTGCTCGATGAGGAATTTGATGCTATAGACGTGTTGCTAGCTAGTTGAGTGCAGATCGGCTCTTTATCTTGTCATGCTTTTCAATACAGTACTGTTAATGGACAACCGACGTCTCCGGACAAGTTGTGTCCATAATTTGTAAAATGGCTTCAAATGACTTCTACTGAGTGTATTTTACAAAGAGTCTTGTTTTCGAGTTGATGACAATGCCTGACGTGACGTCACGTCTGCAACGCCCCTGATCGAGAAAGCGACACAGTCCTTCCATCACGTCAATGCATTTTGCTGGACTTTGGTCTGAAAACGTCATTTAGGACCAAAAAGAGGCAGAAGAGGGCGACAAAGCTCCATGTTAGGAATTAATCAGCCCGTTTCCACAGCCCGTTTCCTTTGTCGCCATTTTCTTCTGTTGGTTTTCCTTTAAGTTAATGTTAACTTCGGTTTGCATGTGCTAATCTAGTCCTTTTCTTTCCGTGTTTTGTCGTTTTACTCCGTTCATATTAGAAATTTGCTGAATAAATAGGAGCTTTGGAAGCTATATCCTGACCCATCTTGTTTTTTTTTCATGTTCATGATTTAGAATGACTGCTAAATTGAAGTTTTTATACACTCAAGGAGAGCTGTACATTCATATTCTTAGCTGTTTAGGGTAAAGAGTGTATGAGCTCTATCATATCTAAACTGAGTTAAGGCGAGAAGTGAAATCTACCCTGATTGGTTGCCAGTCAATTACAGCATTTACACCAAACACCACTACTTACTGATACTGGCCCGTGGGTCATTTGGTCCTAACTCGACAATGGAAAAGAAAATACACAACTTCCGTTTTATTAATTTTGGGATCTGAAAGTTGTTTTACTTGGAAAAATTACTGGATTATCTGTTAAATCCATCTACAGTATGTCACTCTTGACACGGGTCATGGAGTGTTTTGCTGGATTGATAGGTTCATCTAAAAAATGAAACCCAGGAGCTAGCAAAATGAGTAAAAAAAATGTCTTTGGAGAGGTTCTTTGGGAAGAGGAAAAAGGCCCAGCCGGGAGACAGACGTGACATTCCCATTTTTTTCATGCACTTTGTATTTCCAGTGTATCGTCCTTTGAAGGTACGTTTAAACATGACGACAGCGACCAGATTGTTTGGGCGTCCCTGGTGTCATGATCCTTGTTTCTATGTTTTGAAAATCCCCCCGTTTTTATGTGGGTCATGCCAAATTATTTTGTTGTATTTATCCGCCATACTATTAAGGCAAGTGCCTGAAAATATTACCTGAAATTAAAATGTGTTGAGGACCACTGATTTACATGTCACAAACATTGATTCACATTTCTGTGGATATCGAGTATTCAGTGAACCTCACTGATGATCAACCGCATGCAATGTCAAGGACGTTGAAGAACGATGACAATTTCTCACCTCTTTTGGCTTCCTGCATTCCTGCAACAGCTCCTGTAAGCATCAAAAGAAGTACAGAGAACTTGTTTCTCAACGATGCAGTAAAATGTGATGGGAAACTTGTTTTATCAATCAATCATTGGTGGGCCAGCTGGCGTTTGCGTCAGAGAAACTTGAGAAGCATCCCAATGACGTACTGTATGCCAATAGTTCCACGAGAATGATTTTCATATGTTGAACCAAAGTTAGATAGGTTCACTGTAAAATACAAAGTGGACATTTTTTTATTTTATGACGACATAGCGGTGCCGGGCCGTGCCATGCATGTCACTTAGACCTCTTCAAAATTGACCTTCTTCTTCTTCAAACAAATGGAAACTGATATTATTCCCATTCTCCAAGGTCTAAATTAGCTAAATATACCAGTTATTGTGATCTTGGACCTTGGCTATGCCTGCCTCAAGAGCCATGTAATTTTATTGTTGACGTTTTTCAAGAACGCTGCAAAATTTGGGATATTATGTCCTTATTTTCATTGTAGCTTTCCAGAGATTGATGCTATAGTATTGAAAGTGGTACCAAATGAAATCTAATAAAATTTTCTTGCATGTGGTAGTAAACACATGAACACCTGTTAATTTTAATGCACAAACATATTTTTTATGCTTGGAAAGGATGCCATATTATAATGCATAACTTTACGGAGGAACGGGAGGAATGTCGGTGCCATTCAACTGTCATCGCTGGACACCACAGGGGCTTTTTTGCGCCTGTAATGGGCAGCATCTTCACAGCCCCGCTTTGTTCAGCGGAAAGGTCGGTGCTGTTGGACAGTCTGCGGTTGGATGGATGCATGGCTTGAGGAGCCCGCGATAAGAAGAAAGCAGCGTCAGCGCAAAGCGCCGATGCGGAAATGTGTGGAACTGTCGCGGCTTGGAATTGAAGCCGATTTGTGTGGGACAGGAGATGTGAGACAATGTCTTTTCGTCAATGGATGCTACAGCTTCGTGTTTGCGTTCAACATTTAGCTTGTCGTAAACGTACAAATTCCACGATGACGTCCCTGATCCACTGCTGACATGGATGCTTTGATCCTCTCCTCTTTCATTTAGAACTGCTTCATGTTATAACAAAGAGGGTACAGCAAGTCCTGAAGAATGAATGATTCTGTGTCTTTGTGATGTCATTTTTGTTATTTTTTTATTTTTTGTTTTTCCCAAGATGGCGGCGCGTGAACACGCAGCGGCTCCCCTCTCCCGGCAAATTGCAGTTTTCATGTTTATTATGTTTGTTAAAGTCATTATAAGTGCCTTGCATGCTGGGCCCGAGAAGACAGTAATTTCATCTGTGCTGTATGTCATGCATATTAGCATATTTGACAATAAAGCTGACTTTGACTTATCTCAAAAATGTTACTCTTAATGCATGTATATAATTTATTATCAGTAATTATGTTTTATCGCTTCATTTCATATTGTAAGTGAAAGCTGATTTGTTAAGATTTGTGAACTGCTGACAACATGTCACCTGGAAGACAACTATGCTGTGGGAAAATGGTCAGCGATACAAGTGAACGGGATGAACCAACTGAAAAGAGAAGAAAGGTGGCAACTCCTGCCACAAGGTCATTCAGTGATGTGTATCTCATTGGGCAACCCATCTCCACCATGAGAGGCTCTCAACTTCCTACTAATCGGCAGGTGTTCCAGTATTTCCTGCATTTGAGCAATGATAATCCCAACAGTGACAATCGGTCTTTAGCCCATGATATAGTGGATGTCGTTTTGCCATTCTGGAATATGGCAAGGATTAAAACACTAACTCGACCAAATGCAGTCAACCGTTTCATGATCCTCCATGAAAAGTACAGGAAAATTGTTAAAAACAAGGGAAGAAATAACAAACCAGAGGAAGAGAAATGAGCTAACTTTCTGAAAGACTTAGAAAAGTTATTTGATATTGGAACAAAGGATGTTGTGGAGGAGAAAAAGCAACAGGCTGCTCACAAAAGAGACCAAGGAAGAGGACATCAATTTCTACTTGGACCAACAGACCACTCGCCTGGCACACATGATAAGGTGTTTGAGAAGAAGTCTAGAGAGAAAAGCTTCAGAGAAGAAAGAGAAAGGAGAATGTTATCATCAGTGACTGCTGCAGCAGCAGAAGTTGGGGAAATGTCAACTGATGAAGACCCAAAGAACAGTCAAGGCTCTGGTACTAGTGAGGCTTCAGAATACACTGAGACAACACCAAGCTGTTCATCAAAACCAAGTAACTTTGAAACAAACGGAGGAGAAATTGTTAATGTGAACCAATGTCCCTAAACATCGGACACTATGTGTTCAAGCCATTTTGCTTGTAATGGTATTCCAAAACATAAAAAATAACAATCGTGTACCTGTACTCGCATTCTTTGACCATCATCTGACAGCTCCAGAAGCTCATCGATGTCAATCTCCAACTCTGGGATATCTTCTTCCTGCAAGAGCCAAAAATAAAACTATAAATCAACTAAAAGTTATTTCTGGATTCCTCTTCCTTATCCCTCCCTCCCCCAATTACCCACATAAAAGAAGAGCTCACAGGGTACATCCCATCCTAAATCTCAGTCAAATAACTCTCCACACCACTGAGCAGTTCAGTGGGATGGAAAATATTGTAAAATAGACCGTCAGTGTTTCCGCTGTGCCTGTTCACCCAAGTCATGAATAACTATTAAAGATATATCACAAATGTTCAGAAATGTCTTACTTTGTAGCACTTTAGAGCGTCCTAGGAAGAAAGTCAAGCGGCAGAATTTTCAGACTCAGCAGATATGCACTCATATTTTGACAGGGTAGTTTTACTTTTGCTGGCGAATACTTTTTGGTTCATTGCCGGAGAAGATTGGTCTTGGACAGTTCTCCGGATGAATTGAGAGCTAATCAATGTGAAGTGCTGAGTGGTGGAGTGGATGGACCCTCTTGCCAGGTCCCCCGTGTGCCATCTAATTGATGCATGTTGCCAGTACCCCGTTGTTCTTCTGCATAGCTCTGCAGGACGTTTTTTCTTAATTTGTTTGTTTTTGTTACTTATCTTTTATATTACTGATCATAGTCCGTAGCGGATAATCCTGAAATGACTCGGTCTAAAGGAACAAAACACCACCGATACACGCTATGTTTTTACTGCCTTGACAATAAGGAAACCATACCCAGGAAATAAAAATGTCAATAAAAATGCCAACTATCAGACTTTTTCTTTTCCTGTTAGATATTCTTGATGAATATGAGGGTTTTCAAATGCCGCTGGGCATTTCCATTTTTACTGCTCACACCTTGTAGGAGGTTTACTATTTCTCTTAAGGTGTGAATTTTGCAAAGAAGCTGACCAAGGTAGCACGACCATAAATTCGAGATGTGGTTAAATAATTTAAACAGCGATGCAAAGGACAGTTGGCAGCTGGTAAAAGCATCCAAGCGGGAGACTCCAACCAACAGCGAACACCTGCCTTTGGGCAATGCAATGCCACGATCCCTTGCACAAAGACGGACTGTCCCAAATTTTAGATGATGTAAACACCCTAACATGAAGATGATTCACTGGAATAAATACTCTGTTCCATTAACCTGCCATGCCTAAATTTGGAATGTGGGAAGAAACTGGAGTACCTGGAGAAAAAGCACACAGGCCTGGAGAGAACATGTAAACTCTACACAGGAAAGATGGAAGCAGAATTGAACCCTGGACCTCTGCACTGTGAGGCCAACATGCTGACCGGTTGACCACCCGTGTCACCCGAAATCAAATTCCAGACATAAATGTGAACATACAGGACAACCGACACCATTGTTTTGTTTCCTTACTGACATCAGAAAAACGTTTTACAGCATCTAAAATATCCAAAACACACATGCTGATATTTTTAGTAAAATGCAAAACAAATAAAAATCACTTAAAGTGTCCCAAAACTTCAAAATGACCTAGGGATGGTGAGTTTCAGAAGGTCCCGCCCCCTCGTTCGTGACGTCACACCAAGACGTCTTGCCTTGCTCGGGAATCAAAACAAGGGCTTCAGATTCGGAGAAGATGCTTTCTTGTTACTCATCCAGTTATGAATATGATTCAAATAGTTCTGAAGAGGAAAGCATAAATGTTTGCAATCGATTAAAGAAGTCCTTCCGTCTCATTTTGAGGCGTCTGGACTGCAATGTAGTGAAAATGCACAATATGGCACCCAAGCTCCGTTGGAAATGGGCTGATTTGTCTGCTAGGAATTTGTATAGGCTCGTATCAAATAGTAGTCTTGGTGCAACACACAATGATTCACCATCGCGTTATTTATGTGTATTCCTTCTAATTGCGCTTTCTGTACCCTCTTTGGGACATGAAGCAGTTCTAGATGAAAGAGGAGAGCTTCAAAGCATCCTTTTCAGCAGTGGATCAGGGACGTCATGGTGGAATGTGCACGTCTACTACAAGCTAAATGTTGAAAGCAAACTCTTCTTTTCCTTTCGGCTTTATATAGGGCCAGAGTTACCAACATAAGTTTAGATCGCTTACAAAGCTTTTCGGATGAGGAGCGAAACATCCACACCTTCAAAGAAGGCTGAAGAAACCTTTTCATCAATGTTTTTTGTTTGTTTTAGTATGGTTTCTATGGGAGGACAAACATGACAATAACTTGTAAAAAAAATATTTGCAGAGGGTACTGGCAAAGAACAGCATTTTTAAACAGTACACATCTGCGCTAGTCGAAGCAAACGGTCGGCTGTCATGAAAACTTGCTACTGAGCAATGCAAAAAAATAAAATATGGACAAAGGCCAGCAAGAGAAATCCAGCCTAATGGTTGTCTTTGACCCAGTAGGACGTGGAATGGGATAAAGGCTGAGCCTGCCAGAAACCGATCCAAACCAAAAATGAGCCAATTTCACAAGGTCAATAAACAAGTATAAAAAAATAATAATACATGTGTACAATTTGTGGACTACGTGATTCTGACGACCAAAGACCCTCTAGAACGATATGAATGCAAAGCGTATGCATGGTCTCATAGCAGCACATCATGTGCTCGTGCAAATTTCCCCATTGTGGGACGATTAAATGTTTTCTGATTCTGTGTCTGCCTTGGTGTTGTCGTCATTAATCTGCACCGTCATCCCCACGTTAGCCATTGGACATTTCTCTTCCCTCCGTGCTGAGCTGCCTCACGTGGGCGATGAGACATCTGTTGCCATGGTTTTCCCCTTGATAGAATCTCATGCAAATCTGTGCAACCAGTAACACATTTGGATTGTGTTGTTTATTGCACACAACCGTACTGTGAATGCGCAGGGAAGCTTTGGATTTTTGTCTGACCGTTCCGGTTAGAACTGACATTCTGTCACTTTACTCTTGCTGCAATATTGACCCAGAGCTAAGAATGGAGTTAGCTCAGTGAATGGCATTTCTCCTTATCTGTAAATAATGACGGATGTCAAGTCCTTGCCTACACCGCTTACGAATGTGTATGCACTTGTGTATCCCTTACCTCACAGTCAAAGAGAAGGTGCAGTTGTTCGTCTATCCACTCCTCAATGTCCAATCTCCTCTGCAGGTCCTTGCGGTTGTACTTGACGGTCAGTTTGCTAAGCTTGCGGTGCGCTGGATCGTTGATTTTGCCTGTCGACTCAAACATCACTCTGGACTGGGTGTTTGCCTCTGACGCCATGGTTGCCACGGCCTCAGGAGACCCGTGGAAACACACCAAGCCCTCTCTGTCAAGTGCACGCACACACGCCAGCCGGCAGGTGGAGAAAGCTTTGGCCCAGCCGGTCTATATGCAATGGTTCAGTATTCAATGTCTGCCTTTTCTGTAAAACTGACTGACTCACAGTATTTGTCCCTCTCTCTCCCTCTCTTTCTCTATGAAACTCTCCTAGTCACCTCCTCTCGCAACACCCACTGCCTACACGAAGAGGCCGATGTAATGAGATACGCCTGTGTGCGTGCGTGTGTGTGTGAGAGACTTGTCGTGGAAGAACATAGGTCAGTCACAGCCATTAAAAAAAAAGTACAAAGACTAACCCGGAAAGGAGATGCCTGTAAGGGCAACAAACTGTCTGAAATTATGTCAGCATATATATCTATATCTATATATATATATATATATATATATATATATATATATATATATATATATATATATATATATATATATATATATACAGTGAGACCTCAACTTACGAACTTAATTGGTTCCCAGACAGAGTGTGTAAGGTGAAAAGTGTTTATCCCAAATTTTGTTTTTCCCATAGGAAACCATTAAAATGAGAATAATCCATGATCTGCATCCACTTCGAGTCCCGTAGGTGCTGGCAGAGATTTTATTACAACAAAAGGCGTGAGTCCGATGATTCCACGGACGCGGAATAAAACGCGACAAAACAAGGCGGGCGGGGCAATCCGTCCAGCACATTCGCGATCCCGTCAAGCACCAAACTTACGCCATCGCTGCTAAAAATCACCTCGGCAAAGCAAACTCTTGAACTTGCCAGCACAAGACACAGCGAAGCGCGAGGTGTCGTAATCATGTCACTAGTGAGGTGACAGCGACTTGTTGAAATGTCCCGGTATCGGTGATGAGGGGATCAAAACGCACACGACGCACATTCGTGATCCCGGAAAACACCAAACTTACGTGATCGCGGCTAACAATCACCTCCAGCAAAGCAAACTGTTGGACTTGCCAGCACAAGACACAGCGAGGGGCGATGCGTCGTAATCATGTCACTGGTGAGGTGACAGACTCGTTGAAATGAAATGAAATTGAAGTGTCTTCTTCGGCTGGCGGAGGTCGCGAGCGGCGGCCCCGCCCCAGCTGTCAACTCGCACGTGACAATTTCGATTTCATTATCACGTGAAAGCATCGACTAAATAACGCCTTTGTCTAAAGCTTTTAGGCGAAGGATGGTAGCAATGGTGAATGGTACCGGGCTCTTTATTTGTAGAATGGTCGTAGAAAGTTACTCTCAGGGAAGTGACACACAGCGTGAGAGATGTGTCAGGCTGAGATTCACATGACAGCCGCGGTGTGCACATGTGATGCCACAAACGCACACCTCGTTCATGTTTCTCAATGATCTTCTTCTCCTCGACTGTGATTATTAGGGGATCATCTTTCATTCATTTCCCAATCGTAAAATTCTATGCAAAAAGCTCCTCGGAGGCGATCGACATGTGAATTCAAAGAGAGGGGGTGTGGAAAGGTGCGCCGGCTGGAGCGCTGTTCGGTGGTGTGCTTCCGCCGAAGATCCGAAGATTACTCCGCCAGATTCGAAGATCACTCTGCCAGCCGTGGTGGGTGTGTATCGCGAAAAGTAGTGCGTATTACAAGGTTTAATTTTCATAAATTTGACGTTCGGGAACCGAAAAGTTCGTAAGGTGTTCGTAAGCCGAGGTCTGACTGTATATCGATGTGTGTGTGCGCGCGCGCGTGTGTATGTATGTGTATATACAGTAAAGTCTCGTTATATCGATATTCAAGGGAGTCCGAAAAAATATCGATATAACCGGGACTATCGATATATCCGTGTTTGCATGTAATTTTCTCCGTGCGTGTGAAATAGTATCGTGTATCGATGTCCGATATCGATATAACGAGACTTTACTGCGTGTGTGTGTATATATATATATATATATATATATATATATATATATATATATATATATATATATATATATATATATATATATATATATATATATATATATATATATATATATATATATATACATATACATATATATATATGTTCCGTTCCGACAAGACGGTCGTAAGTCGAAATCCATTCAAAATGGCCAACGTGACGTTTACACGACAGGATAGTATGCAATGTCAATCTGTTGTTTTTAAGCAACGTTTTCTATTGCATACTATTATATACCAAACTTTTTTACAGTTCATTTATACATTTTATAACTTTTAGTGTCATTTTTATCATTTTATATTTTGTATTATCGATTTTTATTACTGTATAACTGTACCTGTAATGAATATAAAACTGTTTACTTTACAGTTCATTTATGGGTCTTATACTTACCTTTTAGTGTGATATTTATTATTTTATATTTCATATTTTCGATTTTTATTACTGTATAACTCTACCTGTAATGTCTACAGAACTGTTTACTGTTGTTAATGTTATACTTACCCTGCTCTCGCTGCTAATGGCCAGAAGAGGTCGCCCAACACACACGCTCGGACTCAGGCGGACACTGAAGGAAAAAAGCAGTGTACAGTACTACAGGAGCTGTTGCCCGAGATTGCTGTACGAGTGTGTGACATGCTGGCTGGCCAAAATTGTAGTACGCGTTGCCAGCAGGTTGCGCGTTGCAGTGCCAGGCATAGTATAAAAAAATGGGTCTGATGGTCATGGTTGTAAGTATGGGTGGCCATAACTCGCACCGGTCGTAACTCGGATGTTACCTGTACTCTTTTTGTTACCATTTTTATGGATATTCTGCAGTTGACTGGCAACCAGTTGGTGTGCTCTGGATTATTAAGAAGCCTTCAGCCACTCACGTTCCCAGCCACACAAATTCATCCATCTGTTATTGTGCTACTTAGTTCTGCGCTGTTAAGGACCACAGAGACCACAGAAGCTCCCCTCAGCCGTGTCCATTGGAGATGAAGGCTGACACAGTGAATGTGTTTGAATTACATCGTCTTTCCAACAGAGATTCTACATTCAACCTTAATGATAAACATTCATGAAATGTCTCGGTCACGGGTGCCGAAACTTGCCTGTTTTAAATATTTCCTTCTTTAAATACACTTGATTTAAGTCACCGGGACATCTACAAAGCTCAAGCAGATGGGTTAATATGTAAATTGGGTGTGTTGGAGGAAAGAGACTCGAAAAGACGTCTGGATAAGGGTTCTCGAGGACATCCCTGGAGGCACGCCTGCCGTCGTCAAGGAGCACATTGATCATTGATTCCGTCACCCCACAACTTCCGGTTTCTCCCTCTCAGTTTTGCATGATGTCAATCATGACTCAGTCCGTGTCTGCTAAGTCGCCTCAAAAAACAATCGTGGCGTGTGAAATAACCTGCCACGTATATTGGACATTTTAATAAAAAAACGTGATTATTTTTTTGTCTGAGCCTCTTTTTAGAATGTGAAGCAAGTAAGGCAATAGTGCCCTCTTTCGAAATAAAGTGGAAATGTACCCAGTACTGTTACAACTACGGCACAGTATATAAAATATGATTTTAATAAACAAAGACAAATAAAAATCTAAAGGGAGTAGGAAATCAAATGTATTTTTTCTCTAACGTGCAATATTTAGATCTGATTGAAATAAATAGCCAATGTGCAAACAATAAAAAAATGTCAATAAATGACTGAGTGCTTTGATTAGTGGGACATCAACGTCGATATTATAATAGAGTAAATTTTCGACTTTTCTTTCCCTTTAAATTCAATATCGTCAAGTTTATTGAAAAGTGACGTCATTGAATGCAGAAAGTAACAGAGAGAATTATTTGTAACACAGGTTACAGTGTTCAAGCAACGGAAACAGTGGTGGTTTTTTATAGAACGCCAGTTCTCAACTATGAGGAAATGGCTTTGTACATCATGCTGAATGGTAATGGTAACAAATTTCGTACTTTTTGTCCTACACACACACACACACACACACACACACACAGTTTTGAAACAAAATAGATATTAAATCGGGTGAAAAAATACACCTGTGTTTACAGTAGGTATTACACAACAATGTGTAAAAGTTCTCCAAAGCCCAAACATCTCAAGTTAATTAAATAAAAAATACATATAAATCACTAATTTTATTACCACTACAGTTACACTTAGACAACAAAAATTTAGAAGTGCACCCTGGTTTCAGTATTTTAATTATGGTTTTGTTGTTGCTGGGGACAGAGAGAGAGGGTGAGGGGGGGAAAGAGACAGAGTGTGTGAGGGAGGGAGAGAGAGAGAGAGGTGGAGAGAAGGAAAGATATAAGGGGGAGAGAGAGAAAGGGAGAGCGGGCAGAGAGAGAGGGAGAACAAGTGAGCGAGAGAGAGGGAGAACAAGTGAGCGAGAGAGAGAGAGATGGAGAGCGGGGGAGAAAGAGAGAGAGAGAGAGAAAAAGTGAGAGAGAGAGAGAGAGAGAGAGAGAGAGAGAGAGAGAGAGAGAGAGAGAGAGAGAGAGAGAGAGAGAGAGAGAGAGAGAGAGAGAGAGAGAGAGAGAGAGAGAGAGAGAGAGAGAGAGAGAGAGAGAGAGAGAGGCACTGAAGGGCGTGGTATGTTCACGAGTGGAATTTCACTTCCTGTCTCTCTCAACCAGGTGAGTGCATATTGAGTCACTCGGAGTGTCGTCACACGCCACAATTTTCGTCGTGGATCGATAATTGGAGTCTGCCAGTCCCAAAAGTTCCACCGACGGCGAGAGCCTCGGCACGACTCAACTTTTCGCGGATGTTCTTCTGTTAAGTATTGTTTGTATGTGCGCGTGTGAGAAGGTAACACGAACACGTTTGTGTTCACCCTTCGCGGCCTAAAGTGCCCAGAAAGACATTTGTAGTTAATTATTGGCCTCGGTTTCGTTACAGGTGGCGCTAGGAATCCGAATTTGAATTATAGGACTTTTTTTTTATTGTCGTTGTTGAAATAATTATGGGGGGTCGGTGGCCGCTGTTGTTGCTACTGGTATTTTTACCGTGCGCCTTCAATCAGGAGACAGGTGAGGAATGTTTGGCTAAATTTAAGAAAGGCCGTGAAGATTTTGTGCTGGACGTCGACGAGTCCGTGAAGGACGGGGCCATATTCATCTCGTCCCCTAAACTGGACCACTCCAGAGACTGTGTGGCGGCCTGTTGCAAAGAGGAAAAATGCAATGTGGCTTTCATGCAAGGAGGTGCTGAGGAGAATTCCATCAAATCCTGCTTCCTCTTTAACTGCCTCTACAAGAAGAAATATGCCTGTCGCTTTGTCCGGAAGAAAGGTTACTACAACTACATCTTGGACTCTGTCTATGAGAGCTACCTCGAGGTGGATGTCCCACCAAGTAAGACCATCAACACACACACTGGTCATCAATAGGATTTTGAATCTGATGATTCCCCTTCAACACAATTTTAATATATTTAATGCTCTAAATCAGTGATTCTCAACAGCACTTTGCACATGTAAGCTTGACAGGATATGTATTTTTCCCCCCTGTTTTCAGAAGGTATGCTGTTGAACAGAGCATGTTCCTTATTATTATTCTTATTAAAAAAACTCAATTCCCAGGGTGACGACAGTTGAGAACCAACATTTTAAACATCTAATTTTAAGCAGATTCTTTACTTACAGACAGTGTAGGTGTTCAAATACCTGACATGTAAATTGAAAATTAAACACCCTGTTCTGCATGCATGTGACCATTTAAACAGCCTTGTAGCTGCTATTAAAGCAAGGTGACATTAAGCTTTTCTCGTGAACCACTGAGTGGTGAGTACAACGATTTTAAACATCTACTGCCTATACAGTTTTGCAATAAAGGTATCAGAAACAAAGTCAAGGGAAGTTGCGGATAATGTAGCTTCAAAATGCTTTAGGACACTGATTTCGGGTTTATTATGCTTGTTCAAATAAAGTGCAGTGCAGTAAATGTGTGAGATTCATCCTAATCAAGCATTTATTTATATAACATTTTCATCAAAACATAGGCTTATTAAACAACTGTATTTTCATTTTGGAGGTACCAGCAGGGCTCCAGACTGCCCCTAAATGCTGATACACCACCGTGATAGTTTGGGACAATACAAGAACATTTTTCATACGCTCACACATTCGTGAGCATTGAATTTTAAGTTATTTTTTTTTTTAACCTTTTTTTTAAAATTATCATTATGATTGAATATTATTGATACTGGCAAACCTCTGGTCCACACTGGACCATATTTGTTAGCAGCATCATGAAAATGAGTGAAAATATGATTTATTTCACAAGTCGATTACAGTGTGTCCCTGAATTTTCTACTTGGATTCCTAAAATCACTGTAAAAAAATAAATAAAATAATAATCATAATAATAGTTTGAGATATTCGATGCTGTTAAATATCATGGGATAAAAATGATGGCCTGAAAATGTAAAATGGACTACTTTGAATCCATTTGATTACTAGGTGAGATATAATGAAGTCGCGAGTGTTATTTTTCAAGATACAGTCAAAGCTCGGCTTTTGACCATAATCCGTTCCAGAAACCTGTTCGTTTTTGGTCGAAAACTGAAACACTTCCCATTATAATCAATATAACCAATGTCTGCTTTTATTTTATCATAATTGAACAATACAAACACGCCTGCTCACAATAGAACGCTACACGTGCGTAATCCGTTTGTCACAATGAGATGCGACACAAGGAAGTGATGTATAAGGAAGCGGACGGGAGTCGAGCGGTGCGTTCAGGTGCGCTCAGTTTGATCGAGAACCAATTTTCGGTTGTAATCAGAGGCATAAAAAAAACAAAACATTTTTGGTCGAGAACTGAGACGTTCGATACGGCAGAGGATTGTGGCCACTTAAAAAAAGAAAAATAAGGCTGTCAAGATTGTCACTTTAAAGTCAGAATTCTGACTTTATTCTCAGAATTCTGATTTTAAAATTCTGAGATTAAAGTCAGAATTCTGAGAATAAAGTCAGAATTCTGAGAATAAAGCTAGAATTCTGAGATTCAAGTGAGAATCTTGCCAACTATTTTCTTTTCTCGTTGGCCCTAATCCTTTTCCGTCTACTGTCTACTTTTCCGCCTACTTTAATCTCAGAATTCTGACTTTAAAATGATAATTCTGACTTTATTCTCAGAATTTTGATTTTAATCAAAGAATTCTAACTTTAAAATTAGAATTCTCAATTTATTTTAATAATTCTCACTTTAAAGTGGGAATTCTGACTTTATTCTCAGAATTCTGACTTTAATCTCAGAATTCTGCTTTATTATTAAAATTCTCACATTAGTTAGAATTCTCAATTTGTTTTTAGAATTCTCAGTTTAACGCAAGAATTCTGATTTATTCTCAGAATGTCGACTTTAATCTCAGAATTCTCACTTTAAAAAGTGTGAATTCTGAGATTAAAGTGAGAATCTTGCTAACCTCTTTTTTTTCATCAGTTGCCCTTATCCTCTTCCGTAGTTCGAAAAACGAGGTTTAACTGTATATAAATAAAAATCGAGATACACGCCTTACCTGTAAATGACTTGAAATGACATCTGTTTTCAAGTGTTTCTCATCTTTTGGCAAAAGAAAAAAATGGGCAATTCATTTGAACGTCGTTAAATATACACCTCCCTTTCCCAACATTATGTTGCGCATATTTTTTTCCCTTGTCCCAGAGTTTATTTCCGTCCCAGTCTGTTGACACTCACGACACATAAAGCCAGATAACTTGGTTGGAAACCTCAGTTTCAGCATGTTGACACACGCCAAGCCCTTACGTCCGCCGACATACTTTTTGTTTCTCATCTACCACAGATTGATTTCCCATGTGAATGTGTTGCCGTATGATCTTGAAAAGGGGTCTTATTACAATCCGTGAACGTTTATTGATTGTGGAATAAAACTGGTACCATGGTGTCTCGCTCCAGAGGAAACCGACCGTCCACCGGTGGCCAATGGAGGCCAAGACCGCGTGGTCCAACCTCAAGACAGCGTGACGCTGAACGGCTTGGAGAGCAAAGACGACGAAGGGATCGTGTCTTATTTGTGGCAAATGCTTACCGAGTATCCTTATGCCGTGATCGAGGTGAGTCTGTGTAAACAGGCTGTTCCGTTCTCAAAAAGTGATTCAGACAAATGGTAACCCAAGTTTTTCTTTTCACGTAGAAAACCAGTTTTGATGACCAAATTATTGTGTCCAATCTGACGTCAGGAATGTACAAATTCCAATTGACGGTCACGGACACTATTGGTCAGTCGGACTCGACCAAAGTCACCGTTCTGGTTCTTACACCTGAACAGTCGGAACGTAAGTCGCTCAGCTTTATTCACAATGTATTTTTCATACAAGTCAATGTCGCCTTTGGGACTTCACCTTTTCATACTAAACATTTCTGAGCTGTTTCAAGTCGATGTTACACTCTAATAATAATAATAATAATGCATTTAATTTCTAAGCGCCAACACTCACAAGTACACTTTACATTCAAATGATTTTTTTTGTGCGGGTGAGCAGCGGCAGCCATTCGCGCCAGCGTTCACTCAACCCCGAAGTAACACAGCAGCAAAGTTATGAAAGGAAGAGGAAAGGAAACAAAAAAAAACAATTTGACAACACAGCTTTTTGCAGATGATCTAATGGCAGTTAAAAAAAGGGTCCTTTTCGATTTAGATCAGGGGTGTCAAAGTCATTTTTTGCCCCGGACCACATTGTAGTTCCAGTTTCCACTCTGGGGCCATTATGAATTTGTAGAAGCCATTAGAAGGTTTCATCCACTCCTCATATTACATATAGAGCTCACAACAAATTGATAAATGACTAGTCTTAGAAATGCATGTTTGTCAAGATCTCACATTTTAAAAATTAACTCATTCACTGCCATACGTGTGCAAAAATATGTCCCTGCCGGTGCCAGGGTTTTTGTCATTTTCACTCAAATTGCAGGACCCACAGAGTTTTGAGTTTTAGGACTGCATTCAATGCAGAATAAGAAATATTAGATTCTCTTCTTTCATCAGAAAAAAAAGAGTTAATTCCTAAGTTATATGCTTGAAATGAGGGCGGAGGGAGGGTGTACAAAATCCAATACATATTGATTTGTATAGCGCTTTACCAAGAGCTAAAGCTAATTTACAACAGATTCTTTTCTTACAGACAGTGGCTTTTTTAGGTGTTCAATTACCTTACATGTTTCGGTGTGTGCTTGCAGAGTCCCCAGGTAAAGCTAAAGCTATAACAAAGTGCTAACATGGAAAAAAAGGCAAATGCTGCCCCCTCGTGGAAGGGAAGAACATTGCCAGAGTTCTGACCAGCGCACCCCCCCCCCCCCCCCAAGAGAAGCCAAAACAAATTCGGGAATGTCCCTCCACGTCATATGTTCAATTCCCGAATAAAATCCCGAATAAAATCCCGAATAAAATCCCGAACTACAGTTAACTACAAGCAGACAATATAAGCAAGCAGTAAAATATTTGAGCTTGTCATCGTGGTGGCCAATGACAGAGTGATTTCCCCAAAAAAATCTCCACATACAGTAAAGTCTCGTTATATCGATATTCAAGGGAGTCCGAAAAAATATCGATATAACCGGGACTATCGATATATCCGACCCTGTTTGCATGTAATTTTCTCCGTGCGTGCATCGAAATAGTATCGATATAACCGGGACTATCGATATATCCGATATCGATATAACGAGACTTTACTGTATTAGCATTTCTGTTAGGCTTCAAATACTGTTTTTTATCTTTTCACCCACCTACGCCTTTCAATTTTGTTGCTGTAGATTGCAAATTTCCCCATTTGGGCACTGTTAAAGGCTTTCTGATTCTCATGACCTGCTGTTAGCAACATGATTTAGTGAGCAAGCTGACTCTGTGCTGTTTAGCGAATGTACTATGTACTATATTTTGGAGTCATCTCCACATGATATGACGACAATTGTGAAATATACCCGTCAGTGCAGATATTGACTCACCAACTAGCCCGCCTTAGAAAGACAAAATGCTAATCGTGAACATCGCCAGGGAGTGCCATAGGGGGTCTTACCCCATTCTGACAGGGTGGATAGCCATTTAAAGGACAACCGACGTCTCTGGACAAGTTGTGTCCATAATTTGTAAAATGGCTTCAAATGACTTCTAATGAGCGTATTTTAATAAGATTCCACCGCATATAGCTGTATTTTACGTTTTAAGACTCGCGCTGAATATTCAGGAAGTCTTGTTTTTGAGTTGGTGACGAGTCCGTACGTGACGTCACGAAAGGAACGCCCCTGACCGAAAAAAGACGCATTGTAGCGGTCCTTCCATCACGTCAATGTATTTTGCTGTACATGTTTGGTCTGAGAACCGTGTTGCACCCAAAAGCCACCAGAAGAGGGCATCCAAGCGGCATATAAGGAATTTATCAGCCTGTGGGAACGGAGGTGGCCACAGGAGGTCACAATTTTGTGCCTCTTTTTTTGGTGAGAGATTTCCCCCCAATGTTGCCTTAAAATGGCACAAATAAATTCTTTTATCGATTGCAAACATGTATACTTTCCTCTTAAGAACTATTTGAATCATATTCATAACTGGATGTGTAACAAGAAAGCATATTCTCCGAATCTGAAGCCATTGTTTTGATTCTCCAGCAATGCAAGGCGTCTTGGCGTGACGTCACGAACTGGGGGCGGGACTTTCTGAAAATGCCCAATTCGCAGCTCAATTTTTTGCAGATTTTGGACACTTTAAGTCATTTTTATTGGTGTTTTGCATTTGACTAAAAATATAATACTGCGTGTTTTGGGTATTTTAGATGCTATAAAACGTTTTTCTGGTTTCAGTTAAAAAACAAAAAAGTGACGTCGGTTGTCCTTTAAATGTTCAATATGATTAGGAAAATATGTGATCAAAATGATTTATTCATCAAATAACTTGTGGACAATATAAAGTAATAATAAAAACAGTAGCAGTATTACGGAATTTAGTGTTCGCAGAGCAGCGCGTGAAGAGATTTGCCATTGCACTGGTGTGGGTTCAAATGTTCAGACCTCAGGGTTTAATTATTATGCAACGTTTTCAAGAGGACTGAGTGACTGCATTTCGTAGGGTAGAGTGCAAAAATTGGAGAAATTCTTTTACAACCATTCAGTAGTGTTAAAATTGTTCGACTATGGTGACAAAATTGCTATTTTGAGAAAAAGAAAGCAAGTAAGGTGACGTGGTGGAGTCGCCTGTTTGTTTCATGTTGAGACAATGCCCTCATGCTCACGTAGTTTCCTCGGGGCTTTTCACATACCTTTATTTTTTTACTTCCCCACATTCATTTTCACATTTGTTTGCTTTACTCAGCGTGACCCATTTTACAAGACAACCCCAATTCTTCTTTCTGAAGGACTGACGTCCTCGTTGTTCGACTATTGTGGACGCTTTGTCGTTTAATGGGATGAATCCTGTCAAGACTTGTTAACTTCATTCCTGTAGGATGAACGATAGAATGGCGCAAAGATAAGAGATTTTCCGGTGAACATGCGATCTGAGCCCTTTAATCTCCTCTTCATATTGAATCCACGATCAGGATGATTTCCTCAGAATTCACCATGTGACCGCGTTGACGTGAATCTTCATGCTTATGTTCTGAGATTGCCGCAAAACGGAAGCGAGGAGCTTATTTGGTGTACTCCCACTCCCTCCACCCCCGACTCAACAAAAACCTGTCGGTCTGGTTTCGGCTTGGGTTTCGTAAACAGGAACACTCTTATCGCCCTCTAAACATTTGAAATTCATGAAAGGGCTTTAACGTCGGTTTGTTTATTAGTGATGAATTTATGTATTTCATCCAAGTGGTTTACAATAAGCGCACATTGTAGAGTCATGTAAAGTCAGTTAAATTATCCAGCTTGTTTAAAATGTGTTTTTATTAAAGTGAAAATGTATTAAGAAGGAAGATATCCATGTAAATTCGGAATAAACATATTCAAATACTACTGTATTTTCCAGTGTATAAGGCGCACTCCCAATTAATGGTGTATTTTCAAACTTTATTCCATATGTATAAGGCGCACCGGACCATATGGCGCACCTTCAATGAATGAAAAACATTTTCCAAATACAATTATACATTTAAAAAAGGCTTCCAAATATAAGGCACACCATATTATAAGGCGCTACAGTAGAGACTTTATATATCCCAGCATGCTCTGCGCACTACTTCTTCTACGGTGGGAAATGGAGTCGTGGCTGCCGACAGTAGTTGCGACACCTGTTGTGGCTCAATATTACTTCACATATAAGGCGCACCTGCGTATAAGGCGCAGTGTCATCTTTTGAAGAAAATTAAGGCTTTTGGGTGCGCCTTATACACCGAAGAATATGATAATTTGCTGTGTGTTACTTCATATTTGTATTCTGGCCTGTGATGCAACAAAAGGTAGAACTAAGGTTGCCATTTTTGGGTAATTTTAAGTAATATTTGTTTACTCACACATAACAATAACAATACTGTATTTTCCGGTGTATAAGGTGCCCAAAAGCCTTGATTTTCTTCAAAAGATGACCATGCGCCTTATATGCAGGTGCGCCTTATATGTGAAGTAATATTGAGCCACAACAGGCCTCACAACTACTGTCAGCAGATACCAACTCCATATCCCCCTGTAGAAGTCTTGCGTGACAACAGTCTCTACTGTAGCCCTTTATAATGTGGTGTTCCTTATATTTGGATATATTTTATATATTTGTCTATTATATTTGGAAAACTGTTGTCATTCATTGAAGGTGCACCTCATGTGTAGAAAATCTTTGAAAATACACAATTCATTGGTGTTGCACCGGAAAATAGGGTAATTGTCCTTTACTGTAACTACGATTTTTACATCGGTAGTCATAGAAAAAAATGTTTGTTGCCCGGTATCTAATTATGAATGTGAAGACACCGTCCGTTTCCTCATTATAAATATGTTAATAGTCAACCGTCCACACTCCATCAAAACCGGGGATGTCAAACTAATTATGTATCACGGGCTGCTTCGGATTTACGGCTTCTCTCGGAGGGTGTGTGCAAAATCTCACCATTATTTATTACCCATTGACAATTTGACAGTACAATACAGATTTCAACAAGAGTCAGGATAGTTTGGCGCACATGATTTGCTCCCATGGGCCATATAAAATGACACGGGGGACCAGATCTGCCCCCCAGGCCATGAACTGGACACCCATAGCCTAAATTTTGATTGTGGTGTACATAGGGAAATTTACTGTTTGAGCGCCAAGTCTGAAGCAACGCAGAAGATTTTTTATAACATTGCTTACCTTTATTCTGAAATAATGGGGGCACGTGTTTTGATAAGGTTGTTATGGGATTTCGAAGTTCTTCGAGAGTACGAGATGGTTAAAACAAAAGAAAATGGGTGCTATAGTTTACAGTTCACACCTGGCGTCTCGCCAAAGCAGCTCTTTGTAAGGTCATGTAAAATGAGCCCAGTGTGTTTCTCATCAGCCACCCACAGACTGACAATCTACATCTCCTTATGTGTCCCACGCGTTTTAAACAAGCATCCTCTTTTCACATGTCTCGATACACAATGCTGTCTTGTGTCGTCTGTATTTCTAAAAGCAGACAAATTGTTGAACACAAGATCAGTTTATGGAGACAGTAACTATGTGAGAGGTGTCTGGTCCACATTACAATACAATACATTCTAATTAAATAGCGCTTTGACGACAGCTGCAGCTGTGATAAAGCTCTTCACATGATAGTCAACATAAAGCAAAATAATAAACACAACAGGAACATAAAAACATGGATAGTTTTTTTTTTTCCCCCAGGTACTCTATGATGTGTTTGAGTAGAACTATTACATGACAGAATGGGACATGAGTAAGTTAGAGTAAGCGTACTGGTTGTTGCAGTAGAACAGGGAAATATATTTTCATGCAGTTTCGTTTGGATTGGATTGAATTAGTCTTCATTCGTCTCACAGTGGAGAAATATACATTTCACAGCAGCAAACTGATGAAAGTAAGAGCAAAGGAAAGGAATAATGAGAAAAACAACATACTGCTGTAAAGGCACCCACTCTCACGGCACCATCTTGAAGTCAAAAAAACAAAATAACAAAATAATATGACACAAAGACACAGTCCTTCAGTTGTACGCACTTTCTGCACCATCTCTGTTGTATGAAGCAGTTCTAGATGAAAGAGGAGAAGATCAAAGCATCCTTTCCACCAGTGGATCAGGGACATTATGGTGAAATGTGCAGGTCTGCTACAAGCTAAATGTTGAAAGCCAAGTGACAAAAGAAAACACAAAAACAACAACAAAAAAATCAAAGCTCCTGAGAGCACTTGCTGACAGCTGCCTCCTCAGGCGCCATCTTGGACTTCTTACGTGAAGATATGAATAATTGTAAACAGTTGAATATTGAAAATAGTCCCCCCCACCCCACTAATGTGAAAAGTTCGTCTGTCAAACATTTATTTCCCATAAGTAACCATTAAAAATGAGAATAATCCGTTCCCAGGTCACCATAAAACGTAATTTTTCACTAATAAGCCTTAAAACTACACAAAATATTTATTATTTTATTGTTTATATTTATTACTTATTTTATATATAATAAATGTGCTATTGTATTGTAATTAAAGAAACAAACTGTACTTAATATATTATTTTATTTACCTTTGTGATGGTCGTTGATGTAGTTGCCTCTTGATGATATACGAGAAGTTGCTGTTCTTTCTCGGCGATAATACCCTCACTCACAATGTCCGGTGCTCGCTCATTTTTGTTAATCCAAATCAACATAAAGTTTTCAACCTCTTCTATTGCCTGAGACCATTGCTTAGACAACAGAGAAACACCCATAGCCACACGAAGCAAAGGTCGACTTAGCGTACTGCGACGCTAAGTCTCACAAACGACACCTTGTTTGTGTTTTTTGATGATCTTCTTCTGCTCTACTGTAATTTTCTTTTGTGTCCTCTTTGGCTTAACACTAGGCTGTGGTGGGGTCTTTTTCAGTCCCAAAATAGCAACAATACTCCCCTCGATAACAAACCACATCTGCACTAAAAGAAAGTAGGTGTAGAAAACTAGTCCGCCAGCCAATATGGCGTTGTTCGACCCTGTGGTTTGGTGTTCATCCTCCGAAAACTAGTCCGCCAGCTACCATGGCGCTGTGCGGTTTGGTTCGTCCACCGAAAACTAGCTAGTATGCCAAGATTATATTCTCGCAAATTTAATGTTTGTAAGGCGAAAAGTTCGTGAGCTAAAGCGTTCGTAACCCGGGGTATCACTGTTTCTGTGAAAATAAGAAAAACTAATCACCAAATAATGCCCTTTCACTTCCTGCAGATCACTGTATGGCTCCAAAGAAGATTGGACCATGTCGCGGTGCCTTCCCCCGGTGGCACTACAACGCCGCTTCGCAGAAGTGCGAGGGGTTTGTTTTTGGCGGCTGCAGGGAAAACTTGAATAACTATCTTTCTAAGGACGAGTGCACAAATGCGTGTTATGGCACCGGTATGTTTCACTTCTCTTCCTGCAACATATTGTCACTCTAGCGATTATTTGACATTTCTCAGGGACTTTTTTTGGAGGGTGGAGGAATGATGTCTTGATCTGCATAACAGGCTTGGATGCACGTTGCTTTTTAAATTGCAAATGATGCTCTTTGCATATGTTTGCATGGATTCCAAAAATATACACACATGGCGGAGACGACAATTGTTGGTTCCACCACAATTGCTGCTCATGACGTTTCTACACTCAAAAAGCAGAATTGATGACTTTTACTAATATTTTCGTATCCGCCATTTGAATGCACGTTAACAAGATTGTCCTCTTAAAAAACATGCAAAATGACACTAAGTCATTCACTGCCGGACATGTACAAAAATGTGTCCACTCCAGTGCCAGGGTTTTTGTCACTGTCACTCGAATTCCAGGACCCACAGAATATTGAGTTTTTTTAGATTCGATTAGACGATCCTTTATTCGCCCCACAATGGAGAAAGTTACATTTCACAGCAGCAAAAACAAAATACAGGACCTGCTGTAAAGGCCGCCACTCACGCGGCGCCATCTTGAAGTCAAAAACAGCATTACAAAAAAAAAATAATAATAATGTGACACAACACAATGGACAATGCACTTTCTGCACTCTCTTTGTTACATGAAGCAGTTCTAGATGAAAGAGAAAAGGTTCGAAGCCTCCTTTTCACCAGTGGGTCAGAGACATCATGGTAGAATGTGCACATCTGCTAAAAGCTTAGGACTTTTAGGACTACATAAAAATTCAACGCAGCGCAAGACCCCTTGGACCATGGGTGTCAAAGTCAAGGCCCCGGGGCCAAATCCGGCCAGCCACATCATTTTATTCGGCCAGCGAAAGCAAATCAAACTTGTGAAATTCTATGATGCTTGCTAAAGTCCGAACCAAAATTTCAAATTGTTTTATGTAAACTACAATAACAGTCATTATTCTTTGTGCTAAGTTCATACTGTCTCCTTATTTAATTTACAACAGATTATTTTCTTGCAGACAGTGGTGTTTTAGGTGTTCAATTACCTGACATGTTTCGGCATGTAATTTAGTCATTATTCTTGACTTCAGATTTGAAAACTGGTTATTCATTAATTTGTTGTGCGTTCTGTATGTAATATGTGGAAGGGATGACACACTAATTGTTTCTCCAAATTCATAACGGTCCTCGAGAGGAAACCGTAACTAGTGTGGCCCATGTTGACACCCCTGCCTTATAGACTCTTCTTTCATCAGAAAAAAACAAGTTAATTTCTAAATTATATGGGTCTGGAGCTATATGAGCTCGAAATGAGGGCGGCCCTCCAAAATACAATGCAATACATACATATTGGTGTGTATAGCGCTTTAACAGCTGAAGCTGGAACGAAGTGCTAACAAGGGGAAAAAAAGGGAAATTCTGCCACCTTGTGGAATGGAAAAAACATTGCCAGAGGCCATGGCCAGTGCTTTATCGGCACCCAATCAAGAAAAAAACAAAACTCGAATAAATTCGTAAATGGAAGTTAAAAAGTACAGGAAGTCATTTCGGCCATTGCAGGCTGTAAGATATAAAAACAAAAAACAGCGTGCAGTATTTGTCTTTAAAATAATAATCCATAATTTTGAATGCTATATCATGTTTTGTTTTTTCGATGAAAAGGTGTCTTCAGCCGTCAGCTGTACTTGTCGGACGTTTCGCTTCTTATCCAAGAAGTTTCGTCAGCAAACTAGTCTTACTAGTAGTTTCGCCCCTATATATATCCCTACTGTCCAGACGGCGGTGCCGGACTCTGCTATTATTGGTCCCTGCTCTCAGGTTGGGGGGAGCAGAGGACTATATGTATATATATATAGTAAAGTCTCGTTATATCGATATAACCGGACTATCGATATATCCGATCCTGCGCCATGTAAATTTTCTCCTTGCGTTCATAGAAATGGTATCGTAATAAACAGTACTATCGATATGACCGATATTGATATAACGAGACTTTACTGTGTATATATATATATATATATATATATATATATATATATATATATATATATATATATATATATAGGGCCGAAACTACCAGTAAGACTTTAGTTTGCTGACGAAGCGTCCGACACCTTCAAAGAAGTACAGATGACGGCTGAAGAAACCTTTTCATCAATGGACCACTCCTGTACGACTGAGAGCTTACACAGACGCATGTTTTTTTTTTTTTTTTTTTTTTTTTTTTTTTTTTTTTTTTTTTTCAGAAAAAAGGGGTAGTGGTAGAGGCTTGCCGGTTCCAGATCAACGAGGTATGTCACAATGGTATCCGGCGACAGAGTTGTTTTTTATTCTGCTTCGCATTCAAAATTCCAGACTATAACAGGTCTTATATGTTGACGGTGCCTTTTCTACGTGTTGACTGGCAGAAAAATGTGGCGTGGAATGCACCCCAGAGCAGTTCACTTGTGCAAACGGCTGCTGTTTGGAACCAGGCTTGGAGTGCGACTCAACCGCTCAATGTAGCGACGGCTCGGATGAGCAAAAATGCAAAGACTGTAAGAAGGCGTTGTGGTTTATTTATTATTTTTAATTATTATTTTTTTATAACTTGTTGAGCTCACGTGAAATTTCGACTTACCTGGATTCATTTTTTTGTATTTCAGTGGACAACACGTTTCAGATTTTGCTGAAGATTCCAGTGGATGAGCAAAAAGGTTATTCTTTTATCACAGAGACAAGATTACAGTTGTAGAATCTCAATTTTATTTTATGTCGTCTGTTGTGACACCTGTCTTGAAAACGCGATAACGTATTGAATAATTTGCCATCGTCTCACTGTCATTTCCTGTCATCTTGTCAGTGCGCTGCACCGAGCCTCCACAAACGGGCAGCTGCAGGGACACTCTGAGTAAGTGGTACTACAACCCTCTCCAGCAAGACTGCAAACGCTTTAACTACGGTGGATGCCAGGGAAACGAAAACCGTTTTGACTCCAAGGAAGGCTGCATCAAGGTCTGCCGAGGTGTGACAGGTGGGTGGTGCGCGATCACAAGAAGAAAAAAAAACTGATTTAATCATTTTGTGTTCTGAGGAGCTGGGTTAAGAAAAGCATACAAATGCAATTACAGCAGCGTAACTGCAGCGTTTTAATTGTCCTCGTTGGACAAAATAGACCAGAGCTTTTGAATGTTGACCGACTATTAGCTCCAATTTAAAAATGCAGTTGGTCTGGATTAAAATGTAAAATATGATCCATTATTGTAATTTCATCTCAGTAGATACTCTCCTTAATTACCATATCTACCGGTGTATAAGGCTCTCTATTAGCTATGTAGCTGGCTACCTAGCTAGCTATCTATTTGCTGTCTATTACCTAGCTAGCTGGCTATCTAGCTAGCTAACGAGCTATTAGCTAGCTAGCTTTCTATCTATCTGAGTTATTCCGGGTTGAGTGAACGCTGGGGCGTGTGGCTGCTCACCCACTGAAAAACCTATCCTGTGACTGTAAAGTGACCTTGAGAGTATTGAAAGGCACGTATAAATGAAATGTAATATTATAAGGCGCACTCAAAAGCCTTAATTTTCCTCAAAAGAGGACCCTGCGCCTTCAATGTGAAGTATACTGAGCCACAATAGGTCTCGCAACTACTGTCAGCAGCCACCGAGTCCATTTCCCCCTGTAGAAGTAGTGTGTAACTCAAGCGTCTACTGTAGCGCCTCATAATGTGGTCTGCCTTATATTTAAAAATACATGTATATATTTAGACATATTTGGAAACAAATTTCATTCATTAAAGAGTACTCCAATGCGCCTTACACATGGAAAATGTTTGAAAATACATAAAGCATTGTGGGTGCGCCTTATACACCGGAAAATATGCTAAAATATGATTTATTATTGTAATTTCATCTCAGTAAATCCTCTCCTTTATTACTGTATTTTCCGGTGTATAAGGCGCACCTGCGTACAAGGCGCAGGGTCATCTTTGGAACAAAATGAAGGCTTTTGGGTGCGCCTTATACACAAAAAAAATATGGTAATTTGCCATGTATTATTTTGTGTTTGCAACAAAAAAGTAGAACTCAGGTTGACATTTTTTGGTAATTTCAAGTAATGTTTGTTTACTCACACATAACAATAACAATACCGTATTTTAAGGTGCATTGATTTTCTTCAAAAGATGCCCCTGCGCCTTATACACAGGTGTAACTTTTATATGAAGTAATATTAAGCCACAACAGATCTCGCAGCTACTATCTGCAGCCACTGACTCAGTTTCCCCTTGTAAAAGAAGTAGTGCATAACCCCGGCCTCTACTGTAGCGCCTTACAATGTGGTGTGCCTTATATTTAGGAAAAAATGTATATATTATATTTGGAAACCTTTTTTCATTCATTGAACGGTGTGCCTTATACACCGGTGCGTCTTATATATGGAAAATGTTTGACAATACACCATCCATTGGGGGTGCGCCTTATACTCGGATGCACCTTATACACCTGAAAATATGGTGCTATCTTAATATGAATATGATACTTTCATCAAGCCGATCCTTCATGGTTCAGTCTGTGGGTCAACCTCCATTGCAAAAACAAAAGTATCCATGTTTTTGATGAACCAGTCAGTAATGATTGAACCATCATCCATGCTTGTGCGAAGGAATGATTGAAAATAGGTTCGAGTTAGATGAAATTAATTTGAGCTCAGCATTCCCTCGTATGGAAAGGAAGTGCTTTTGCAAGGGGACATTATTGTCACTTTACTTAACAAATCGGTAACGATAGAAAGGCTGGTATATTTGCATCACGTTGATCTGTTCCCCCTCCCAGAAAAAGATGTGTTTGCAAGGAGAGAGGAGTTTGAGCGGAGAGTGTCTGAAAGTCAGACAGGTATGGAACTATCCTTGTCATCTACAATTCAAATTGAAATGAAACATTAACCAAATTATTACATTTTCATTTTTTTCTCCTCCACCAAATGAACCGCTTGATCGTTCAACAGGTGTTATCGCAATAGCTGCTGTCCTGGCTATCGCCATCGTTATCCTATTGGGCATCCTGTTGTATTGCTTCATGAAAGGAAAGAAGAAATCTCCACAGCACCACCGTGTGCCTGTCAACAACGCTCCACTCACCTCCATAGAAGATCGGGAACATCTGGTCTACAACAGTACCACCAAGCCCATCTGACCCCAGAGCGGACGCCGGAGTCGTGTCATTTTTAGCGAATGAACTCTGATCTGATGAGAGATGACAAGGTCTTGACACTCCATAAGTGCAAACTGTTTTGTGTGTGTAAAGTTTGTCAAGGCAATATTGTACAGGAGAAAGCGTCTGTGAAAATGTTAAGTGTGATGTTTAAATATTAGATTTTCATTCTGTTGTTTTTTTCCCCACACTGTTTTGTTGACTAAACAGGGAAATTGAGTCATTTTATCTGGTAAATGACCTCTACATACTTTATTTAGCCCCGCGTCATCATAGCCTGTTACTTCAAAGTAAATGTTGTCTTTCTTCTAATGCAATACTTGAGCTTTATGTCATGCTCTTTTAACTCACTGATGGATGTGACTCCTGTCTGACTTCTAATGCTGTATCTATGACTTTTTACTCCCTTGGATGATCTGAATAGCATAGGAATAATTCCTAATATTGATTAGAGATTTTAGAAGGAATGTTTTGTTTTCATAACAAGCTTAATGCATGCTAATACATGTCGATATAAAGTAGCCTCGATCACTTGATCCAAGTTGTTATCCTGGTGGTTAACCCAAATAAAAAGAATTACCTCCATATGTTAGAAATGTTTCATCTTGCTTGAGCATTGTTGTGCATAAAAGACTAATTTACGGGTCGCACATTTATTTGGTATACTTAAACCATCATTTTTTAATTCATTCACTGTAATTCCCGTATTTATTCTGGAATTGAAAGAATGGCGGGGAGCGCCATTTCCGATTTGTTCTGATTTTTGTTTTTCTTGCTGGGTCTGCCTTTAAAGCGTTAGTCAGCCATCTAATCGGGGTTTTCCCTTTCCACGAGGGGGCGGCATTCCCTTTTTTCCATGTTAGTGCTTTGTTACCTCGTCTGCGATTGTTAAAGCTCTATATAACGCAAAATGTATGTATTGCATTGTATTTTGGACAGCCGCCCTCATTTCAAGCTCATATAACCCATATAATTTAGGAATTAAGTTTTTTTCCTTGATCAAAGAAGAGTCAGGGGATTCTTACGCTGCATTGAATGTTCATGTAGTCCTAAAACTCAATGTGTGCGCCCTGCCATTTGAGTGAAAATGACAAAAACCCTGGCACTGTAGTGGACATATTTTTTGCACATCGTTAAGTACTGTACCTCAAATGTTTACCAGTCTAGTTTGCAATGTAATTTGTAGTAGGTAAAAAGTTTGTTTGTACTAAGTGTTATGTACTTTCTCCGCCTATGATCTAAATTACATTTTAGTACTGGTCATATTTATTGCTCAAGATGAAAAACATAGCATGCATGTTTTTAAATAAGAATATGCACAGTCACTGTTGTCCTTTTTCACCAGCAGGTAGCGGTGTTGGTGTGTTCAATGATCGCCATGAACTTGAGTTAGGGTTGAAGTTGTATTCTATTATCGTTAATGACTAAACGTTTACAACTCGTTTCCTGCCATGTTATTTTGAAGATAGAGCCAATATTACATTTTGTTCCAAACGGTGATAGTTATACTTTGTATTGCTCTCTATAAAACACCCAGCATATTATTGCATGGAAGGAGAAAAGCAGAAGGGGAGAATGAAGTCGAAGCAAAAAAACGCCCCGTTCTTTTAATCAGCCTCACATAAATTATACAGCCCAAACAATTCACTGAAGCCCTCTTTTGTGAACCAAACTTTCAGATGACCTGACCCTCATAAATGTAATTGTAAGCGTTACAATTTGTTTTGTCTATGCACAACGCCGCCAAATACTGTCCTTTGCAAAACACGGTGAGAAAGAGGACGATAATATTTTATGCTTACGTTTATGTGTGTGTTTGTATATTAATGTTATTTTAAAACGTAAGGGGACGTATAATTACAATATTTTACGTTCATTTCAAAAACCAAACGAGAATTTGATGGGCCAGTACGAGGATATACACATGAAAAACACAAAAATTGAACGAAAACTTAAATAAATGGTCAGTTTGAGTGAAGATATTTGTTTTGTGTGAAGTTAATAACGTTGCACTGCCTGCCAGATGTTAGGAGGAAAACAACGGATGTCTAAGTAGTCGTCAGTTTGCTACATTCACAGTCCTCGTATATTCTAAAATCTCTGGTTAGTGGGGTATGTTGGCAATCGCATTGTGCATAAATATTAACCGATGTATTTGTTTACAGGTGTGGGTTTCCAATAATATATTTATCAGTGATTAAATAGTCTGGATGTTGCTAAAAATAACATTTGTATAACATGGTTTCAGACGACAATAAACATATTTCCGATAGAACTTGAATGCACCGTCTACACTTAGCTTTTCTTGAAAAAGATGAGACGTTTCAGGCAGTTGCAATTTGGGCCAGCGAGACAAATGCCTGAAGATGTGAGTCTCCATGGAACTTTAATATGTAGAAATTAAGGAAGTAACGGTGAACAGCTGTTCTTATTGACAAGAAACTACCGAGTCGAACTTTTACTCCTGGCAAAAAGGTCGTCGCAACGCAGGAAACCGGCCAATTCGGTATGTGAGCCACATTAAACACACGAATGAAATGTTTCAATTTGACGTTTTTTTGACTGCTTTGGACAATGACGTAAAATGTAAATATTATTCGAGTCTCTAATTCACATTGTTGATCCGATTGGGTGCCTGTTAGTGTTGTTTTCGAGCGTGATAGTCAAAAACTAGCTTGTTGTAACGGTTTCATGAGGACATTTGAAAACGCTCCCGTCCCCAAGTCAAAGCTACAACCACATACTGTATGTCGTACGTTCTAAAATTTAATCGTATGTCTCGTTGCTGTTTTCCGACCACAATTCTTATTTGGCTCAGCTAAGCAAACCAATGCTGAGCATTTTTGACGATCAGCTCTTCAATGTGAAACGTTTGCATACACGGCGTAAAAATATATTCGTAGTGCTGTGCCGAATTGCTTTTTGTGTGTGTGTGTAATTTCACAATTTCAACGTTTGGGAGTCTTGTTTGAGGGCGTGAGTTTCAGTGCGATAAGAGATGTTTGCGTTTGAACGGGACACTTTCAGTTATGCGTACTTTGCTCAGTTGCTTCATATTCTCTCCGTTTTAGTGAGTTGCTTTTATGTTTTAAGCCAATCCTGTGGGAATCGCTAAATTGCTTGATCCCACAGAATCATTTGCCATTTCCTCTTGCTCGCTCACCCCCCATGGTGCCCACATTTAGCCCAGCCAAAGGCAATTGTTCTTCTCTAATGAGTGCCCCAGTGTGAGTCCCCAAGTTTCTTCTTTCAAAATGTAAGCTGGGCGAGGTCAATGACCAGCTGCCGAAGAATAAAAGACCAAAATCAATCAGCTACTGGCGAAAGGTTCCATCTTTTCCCTTTTTGACCCCACTTGACCTCGCAGACAATATCTCAAGATCGCTTCAAGCGCAAATGTTTAGCCTAAATACAATTAGCAGGCACCATCATGGTGGTCTTAAGGAAACTGCCCAATTGTTTCTTGGACTTTAGCTTTCTGACACATATTTCGTGTTTGTTGCAGGCTTTGACACATATCTCGTTTTTGTTATCTGTGATGAAATTCCCTGACCCAATTTTGACACCCATTCAAATTTTATTTACATTTTTAAAAGTGTTTGGTTGAAGCTTGAAATTGACCAAAATTGCAGCTTTTGCCAACACCACATACAGTTCCACATCGAGAATCAAAACGAAAATTTTAAAATGAACACATGACAACATTGTTTGAAAGTGGGCGAGCATGTGTCATAAGTGATTTAGTATTTCGGGCGCCATATGGAGGTCAAGTCTGTGTTTTTTTATATCGTTGCAGTCCTGCCAAATCATCTTGAAGGCACAAAGCAGCTGCAAGTTCCATAAATGCTCAAATGGGTAGCTGACGATTATCCGGTAGCCTTGACCTTTACCTGCTAACAATGCGCTGACTTGGGGTATGTTGACATGGCGATAACTTGAGTCAAAGTTGCAACCTTATTTATTTATTTATTTATTTATTTATTTATTTATTTATTTATTTATTTATTTGTGTTTGTTTCACTTGAATCACAAACACCATACTAAATTGCACGTGCAGTACCTGGGGGGAAATGAACATGCTATAATATAATATACCAGGCTAGCAATCGGTGACACGACATGCAAATGCACCCACAAAATCCAACTTCAACGGACATTTAGGGTGGCGGGAAAAAAAATCATTGGCGCCGCCCTACCCACTCTCGATGACTTGCACACTGCAAGAATCAAGACAAGGGTGCTGAAAAAAAAATCCTACTGGACCCTCCGCACCCTGCTCACCACCTTTTCCATATACTCCGCTCAGGCAGGCGCTACCGATCCATGCGCACCAAATCCAGGAGACATTTAAACAGCTTCTTAAATTTGCCTTTATTAGTGTTCTCCATACTTTTTTGTGATAATACCAGTGCAGCGTGTTCTACTGGAAACAAATTACTTGTGTGTTCGACATACTTGGCCAATAAAGATGATTCTGATTCTGATCCCTTGAACTTTTGTATCCGATTTGAATCAAGGCCTTGTGTGTTAAACCTGTTTCATAAAAATATGTTTTTAGATATGACTGGGCAGACAAGCAGTTGTTGCGTACATTCGTTTTGCATGGCTGTCCGCACTTGTTCTTTTTTTGGACCACAGTAAGGAACAAACATTCTCTTATTTGGGGGCTTTTTCTATGTAGCTATCTATCTATTTGCTGTATATTAGCTAGCTGGCTGGCTATCTAGCTATATATCTATTAGATAGCTAGCTACATAAGTATTTATTAGCTAGCTATTAGATAGCTAGCGAACTATTTGTTAGATAGCTATTAGCTAGCTAGTTAACTATTGATTAGCTAGGTATAAGATAGCTGGCTAACTATTTATTAGATACCTATTATAGATTAGCTAGCTAGCTTTCTATCTATTTTAAGTTATTCCGGGTTGAGTGATCACTGGCGCGTGTGGCTGCCGCTGCTCAACCACAAAAAAAACTTATCTTGTGACTGTAAAGTGACCACGAGAGTTTTGAAAGGTGCTTATAAATGAAATGTATTATTATTATCATGACCCTGACGGATGTTCAAAAATGCCACGGAGTAAAAAAAAGTGGCTCATTTGTTGTGACAGTGTGGCCAGCGCTTTTTGTCAAAAGTGAATGTAATGGAAAGGGTCAGGGTGTATTGTTTAGCCATGTGAATAGAAAGCCGTTTATCGCTTGTGGCCTGTGTACGACGCGTTAAACTGCCAGGAGTCATGTGGGAAACACTGTCTCGCCGTGACTCGTCGTTGGGGGAGAATCAATTTCAAAATAACAATAACGCCAGCGCGGAAATATTTTGAATAAATACATTTACTCAATAGTCTTCTTGCTTGCTGCGTTATCAGCGTTGGATCCATATTTGTTTTCCATAAAAGCAGACCCTGACCATTGGTGCCCATATTTGTCTGTCTTGACCATATCTGACTGAAGATATCCGACAGAGCCATTTTGGGGGCAGACGGCGGATGCAATTTGACACGGTTAGCTCATCCACCCCCGAGAGAAGAGGAATTCTCTGAAGTATTTTTATCTTTTTCTCCCATCAGCCAGTTCTGCATGAGCAAACATCAATACGGGACCCGTAATTGTTGCTTAAAAGAGTCATTAAGTGCCTACTTGCACATCACTTTGCTCTTGAGTTGGCAGCAGCGCTCGCATCCACTCGGTGCTCAGTCACAAGTGCAGCCTGGATTGACTTTCTTCGCTTTTGACGACTTTGAAATAAATCCTTGTGAGGCCGAAAATATAAAAAAATATTTTGCACCTTAGGATAAAGCATTGCTGTTTCTACTTCTGTGTGGAAATTGTCACTTTTTAAGCCTCATTAACTCATTCACTTCCATTCCCGAATTTATTTGGGAGTTGAAAAGCATGACGCGGAGCGCCATTCCCGAATTTGTTTGAGTTTTGTTTTTTTGTTGGGGGGAGGGATGCCAATAAAGTGCTGGTCACACCTCTGGCAATGTTTTTCCCTGCCACTAGGAGCCTTTTGTATAGCCACCCCCAATTTTAAAGCTCAGAAACTCCAGACCCATATAATTTAGGCATTTTGAACTATTTTTTTCTGATGAAAGAAGAGAGTAAGGTTTCTTACGCTGCATTGAATGATTATGTACCATATTTCCCGTTGTATAAGGCTCACCCAAAAGCCTTAATTTTCTTCAAAAGATGACCATGCGCCTTATATGCAGGTGCGCCTTATATATGAAGTAATATTACCCACAAAAGGCCTCACAACTACTGTCAGCAGCCACCAACTCCATTTACCTCATTAGAAGAAGTTGTGCGTGATCCCAGACTCTACTGTAGTGCCTTATAATATTGTTTTCCTTATACAGTAAAGTCTCGTTATATCGATATTCAAGGGAGTCCGAAAAAATATCGATATAACCGGGACTATCGATATATCCGACCCTGTTTGCATGTAATTTTCTCCGTGCGTGCATAGAAATAGTATCGATATAACCGGGACTATCGATATATCCGATATCGATATAACGAGACTTTACTGTATTTGGAAAACTTTTATATATTTCGATATTATTTTTGGATAGCTTTTTTTCCTTCATTGAAGGTATGCCTTATACTCCGCTGCGACTTAATATGGAAAAAGTTGGAGCATACACCATTCATTTGGGGTGCAGCTTATAGTCCAGCGCGCCTTTATACACCTGAAAATATGCGGTAGTCTTAAAACTCAATATTCTGTAAGTACTCGAATTTGAGTGAAAATGACAAACATTTTTGCATGTCTTCTGGCAATGAATGAGTTAAATGGAGAAAAATGTTCAGGTAGGATTTTTTTTTTCCCGGTTCATGGTTCACCGTCCATGTTCATCTGCACATGTTTTCTCATCCACCCTCTTGCTTGAATGGTTTTGTTTCGCTTTCAAGAAAGGCATCCGAGCTACTAGATTACCGTGAAACCTGGCAATTAAACAAACAAAGATGAAATTGGTCCATCGATGCTCTTTTATTTAATAACCATCGGAATTGCCTGACTTGCGTCTGTCTCCTATTAGCGAGAAAATTGCTGACTCCCTTTGCTCTGCCGGGTAATGCATCCATCAGCTGTGGGAACCAAGCACTTTGCATTTAGGCAAATTGGCAGCTAGTTCAGGCACAGGTGGTCAGTTTAGCATAAATATTGGACTGTGTGGTCTATTTTTCTGATGAATATACATTTGCACACGTCGTCTACCTTCGGGAAACAAAAATATGGAATTGTGTTTTGTCAGTTAGTGTTGTTTTTACAGGATGCAAGATTATTTTACAGCCTAATCTATTTCAAACACTATTTTTCATCAGCTTGATTTCTTTTCGTGAGATAACATTAACTCATTCACTGCCAGACGATGTGCAAAAATGTCCACTCCAGTACCAGGGTTTTTGTCACTTTCATTCAAATTGCAGGACCCATAGAATATTTAGTTTTAGGACTACATAAACACTCAATGCAGCATAAGAAACGTTGGACTTTCTTCTGACATCAAAAAAAATATTTAATTCCTAAATTATATGCATCTGGAGTTATATGAGCTTAAAATGAGGGTGGCTCTACAACATACAATACAATACATGCTTATTGATTTATGTAGCGCTTTAACAAGTTCTGAAGCTGTAACAAAGCGGTAACATGGACAAAAGTGGAATGGAAAAAAAAAACATTGCCAGAGTTCTGACCAGCGCTTTATCGGCACCCCCGCAAGAAAAACCAAAACCCGAACAAATTCAGAAATGACGCTCAATGTAATACTTATGAACTCCTGAATAAATTCAGTAATTGCAGCGAATGAGTTCATCACTCTTTGATGAAGCATCATGGGAAAAGGTCTTTTTAAAACCAGGCAATCCGTCTTATTTTTCAGATATCATTTTTTTTTTCCCCTGGTGCCTTTTGTCGACCATACAAAGATTAGCATCGCTTCATCCTGGACAAGAGCATGTTGGGTGAGATCAAAGGTCTGTCGGGGGGGGGGGGGGGGTGTTATTTGAAATTTATGACTCGGCTGAGACAAGTTCAAAGACGACCCCCAAAACATGAGCACCACTTGAGCAAATTAAACACAAAATGTACACAGTATGTACTTCAAACTCAATTGGCCCAAGATGGAACCAAGCCTAAATGCATAGTCCACATTTGTAAAGAAGGCCATTGAGGCAGCACAGTGCTGTGTTGACATCAATACGGCTGCGATCCTTTACTTACTTGCAAAGATAAATCTCGGGTCAATTGCATTTGTATCGAGTCTTACTAATTTTTTTAAAATTCATTTTTATAAAACTCCAGGTGCCACATTTTCAACCAAGAATCATCAGTTTTCATGTGCACTGATTTGCCAGCTCTGTGACATTCCTCTTTGCATTCCTGCACATCTTAATTGGTACTCCTCCCTGGCAATGGGCTCACTTTATCCTCGGCTGGCTTGGCTGTCAGATCGGGACAGTGGCCAGCGAAAGCAAATGGAACAATGCAATCCTAATCCCCGAATAATTTCTGCTCCTCTGATCTTGCTGGCTCAAGAATGTCATGTTTTCAAGGCCTCGGGGCTGACTAGGAATCACAAATGAATACATTCTCATGCACAGTGATCCGTGTTAATGTACTGTAAGAAACCGAAGAGGAACTAGCTGTCAATTTTATCTGCCCGAGAGAATAACTGTCCCAAAACAGCTGATCATGCTATAAATTTTGAAGTTTATACAAGGAGGTGAGAGGGTGGAGGGGGGAAAAAATAACAATGAACACCCAAGTTACAACCTTGCTTGCTCCTTTGAGAACCACACCAAAACTATGCACGACCCATAGCCAAATAAAATACATTTACGGCGGACGTTATTTTTATGCTCACAATCTATTCAAACCTCTGAATATGGAGGACACTGATTCGCTGTGGCGACTCTTAAAGGGAAAAGACGAATCTATCTCTTGTCAAACTTATTGGCTTGGATTGGCCTTTACTAGTCTCGCAGTGGATGAGTTAAAATTTCACAGCAGGATAGTCAAAAAGAAGTCCAAGATGGCGCTCAAATCTGTTGCGGCTTGGAATTGAAGCGGATTGACGTGGGACAGGAAACGTGCGACAATCTTTTTTCGTCAATGGATGCGACAGCTTCGTGTTTGCGTTCAACATTTAGCTTGTTGCAAACGTGCGCATTTCACAAAGATGTCTCTGATCCACTGCTGCAAAGGACGCTTTGATCCTCTCCTATTTCATCTAGAACTGCTTCATACAACAAAGAGGGTGCAGAAAAGTGCTTAAAATTGAATGATTGTCTGTCTTTTGTGTTGTGTCACATTGTTTGTTATTTAGTTTTTTTGTTGTTGTTTCATAGCTATTTCACCCCGATCCAAACAGGATGAGACGGTTCTGTGGCGGTCAATGCTCTCGACAGTCCGCTCTCCCCACACGTCGTACAGACGCTCCCCTATTTACGAAATTTTTGGAGTAACATGTCGTATTCTCTCCAGTTGTACATTATAGATATCTTTATACAGCATATATTTTATTAAATGTATATTTTTCAGTACAAACCAATACAGGTTACTTATACACGCCTTAAACATACATTCCATACAAAATATAGCACTAAAACAACTTACGAACAAATTCACCTTACGACTGACCGTATGGAATGTATCTCATTTGTAAATTGGGGAGTGTCTGCTCTCTCGAATTAGCACAAGCTCATATCACCCGCATACCTCTACCAATGCTACACTATACGTTGCAAAGTTGGTTGGCATGAGTAAAGCCATCGCACAGAGGAGGGGAATGACAAGAATTTCCTTTTTTTTTTTTTTTTTTTTTTTTTACTCAGTCAGGTCCAGTAACCCTTTGGCCTTACTCCATCAATGCCGCCTGATGCCTGATTAAAAGGAAAAAATAGGGAGAAAAATGAGACTTGCTTATCTACAGTATGAAAGGAAAATACCAAGAAGGATCACCATTTCTCTGATTTACAATATATGCTGTAAGTCTAGACATGACGTGTTTTTGTTCTTTTTTTTTTTTACCCTTTGTTTTCTTTTTCAGCTCCAAAGGCCCGAGTGCCATGCCTGAGGGGTCCTATTCTGTTTTCCACCAGGGCCCAATGGGGGAAGGTGAGCCCAAGGCAGCTTTATTTTATTTTTTATTTATTTATTTATTTACTTTCTTTCATGAGCCATACACACTTCATCTGATTATACGGTCTTACAGTATCGCCAAAGCTTTTAATATGTCACTCGTAGTATGTAGGAGAGCACACCAAAAATGGAGAAAGGCCACAAGTGGAACAATTAGACCAAAGTAATGGCTTGGCTAGGCATTGAGCAGTCCTCCTACAGTGTCTTGTTTGGCTCTTTGTGTGTCTGTGGAGCTCCGCCAACCTCCGCCAGACCGCTGTATGCTTCGAACACATCAAAGCAGAATGTGTCAAAGACGAAGACCGCAAAGATAGTTTGCCTGTCCTGCGGTGATGAGATTTTGGGGGGTGGGGGTAGTTGGGTAAAGTTGGGTAAAGCAGGTTAGAGAATGGTCGGAATCAAATGTCATATTTTTGTGTTGATTATCTTTTGTCACTAGCGCCACGACTTTGACACAGTGGCTCTTTGTATCTGTTATTCTGTTCTCCGCCCCCTAGTCCCCCCCCCCGACCCCCTTTCAATCTACCGTATTTTCTTCACTATACATCCAATCCTATATCTATATATATAGATATACAGTATACACACACACACACACACACACACACACACACACACACACACACACACACACACACACACACACACACACACACACACACAGTCGATACATTACAAGTGGCTAAAACAGCAAAACGGCTCCAAAAAGACCCCCCTTTCAAAAACAATTGGCTTGTGAAAGCAAGGTGCTGTCAGCAATGAACTAAGAAGCTCATTTAAACGTACGCATCAACCGACGGACAAGGGGGCTCGTAAAGACGGAGATTTCATTGAGTTTCTGTGGAGAACAGAAAAGAGAGCCTGTGATTAATGCACGCAATCCAGTGGAAGACATCTTTTGTTGGAAAGGGGGGGGGGGGGGGGGGGGATGCCGTAAAATGATTTACAATGAAATAAATGCTTTGGGGGAAGAGTTCAAGAGGCCGAGACAATACAGTGAAGTTGGAGCGGCAACCAAAGGTATGTCAGGTTTTAATCGAAGGTTATTGCGTCGTGGTGTAACGTGAAGAGCAATGAAGCGGTTGAAGAGTTCCTCTCCAGAACTTCTATATTTTTTAATAAATGTTGCTGCCATCATCTATCTACATGTCCACGTCCCAATACCGACTCGGTTGGAAAAGCTACAAAGAATGGCAATGACCCCCCCCCCCCCCCCACCCGTCCCCTGCCCATCCCCAGAAGCCATTTAAAGCGGTACATTCTGCAAACACAGCTACATTCCTGCCACGGGTTAAGTCGATGAGCGTCAGTCCTTATCTTTGAGAGCGCTGCTGCAGGTCCGCCGATCCCTGTCTGAGCATTAACTATCAAACTAACAGCTGAGATGTACATCAACTTTTTAACGCCATATGATATGGTAGGCAGGATATTCCACCGTGGTGTGCAAAGTCGCGCTGAGGTGGAAACTCGAGATAGCTGTCATCCAGCTGCTCTGGAAAAATCATCTATTGAAGCAACAAATTCTAAAATCAAAAAGGAAGGAGAATTCGGCATTTGAAGAATGAAAATACTTGCGCATAGCCTTCTTTTCTCGCTAAAACTCAAACAGATTTGCACGCACGTTGGTAGTGGGAGAAAAAAAAACCTCAATTCATCAACCTTTGACCCTGCAGAGCAACTGCATTTAGATGGCCACTGCAATGTTTACCTTAACCACACACGTCATATTCGGGTTTCGCTCTGTGTATTTATTGTGTCCAAAAATCCACATGAAGTATATCGCACCAATACGAACATCAAGCCACTCTTGCCTTTGTCCTTTTTGAGCCTGCATTTAAATCCCCCGTAACTGAAAGCGTTACGAGTCAAATATTTTATTTCATTTCTTCCTCTATTCTTTCTTCATTTTAATTTTATCTTATAAAAATGGATACACAGTTGTATTATTGAGTACATTACTAGTCCTTACATGTTTTGGATTATTCACCTAGTTTTGGTTTATTTTAAAATGGAACTAATGGATGTAGAAGTATGTATGGACCTGTGAAATCAAAATAAACTTTAAATTGAAAAACAAAATCCACATTTGATCAGAGGGGGAAAAACACCACAAATTGCCCGAATTCCTTGTTTCCTCTTTTATTCTTAAACATCCACTCAGCTATCAATGACAAGGAAGTTAAGTCACCCTAACTCTACTCCCAACTGGGTCAAAATAAATGTGAACAAGCTGCGGGTTCGTGTACAATATGACCACTGCACGGTCGAGACTTTGGAAGAAAAAAAAAAGAAGAAGAGCACGAAGGCTGATGAGATACATTTCTTCCACCCAAACATGATTACTCTCTTATGTATGTTATTTATGTGGCTATCTAGCTAGCTATCTCGCTGGCTATCAAGCTGGCTATCCATTTTCTATCTACTTGCTGTATATTAGCTATCTAGCTGGTTGTCTAGTTAGTTATCTATTATCTAGCTAGCTAGCTAACTATATATTAGCTAGCTAGCTAACCATTTATTAGCTATTATTCAGCTAGCTTTCCGTCTATTTGAGTTGAGTGAATGATGTCGCGTGTGGCTGCCGCTGCTGTGACTGTAGAGTGACCTTGAGAGTTTTGAAATGAGCTTATTAATGAAATGTTTTATTATTATTATTATTATTATTATTATTATTTGGTGAAAAACTGAACCGAGGAAAAAAAGGGAACCATTGACACATTTGCATTCTTCAGCCAGAGAGGAAACCCAGCGCCAAATGTACCGTATGAAGGTGTGCCTTATATTACATAAAATAAATATATACATATAAAATAAAATATAAGGCACACCTTCAACGAATGACATATTTCAAAAGACTTTCCATACATAGGGTGCACCACATGACTTGGTGATATATATATATATATACACACACACACACACACAATACAATGTGAGTGTATGTATATGATCCTACTGATTAAAGGAAGCGAAACAATTTATCACTACCCGACAACTTGACATGATTGTTCTGCTTTAACTGAGGTCAACGTACTGATAAAAGTTACGGGTCACTGACGTTACATTCCTCATTGACGTGCTCGGAGGTGTAATCAGTTTTACGGATGCCCAAGCCGCTGAATAAACCTCATCGCACATTTTACAACCCCACACGTGATTAACGACTTTATATAAAGTCAATGGATTTCTTCCTCCCCACTTAGCACAGCTGTCCCGCCACCAACCAATGCGGACTCTGGAGTGGCACGAACACGACAGCGGCGTGGTTGTAGATCGTCGAACTGGTGTTAACGTTTACAGTGGACTCTCGCCTCCATTAAGCCCAGATGTGGAAAGAAACGTGAGTGTTGACTCGATTGGGGGCCGACTGAGTGTGCGAATGCCTAAAGCGTTTCTTGTTGGGGGGGTGAGATATCAATGAGAAGGGGGATCATCACATGCCGATACACTGAGGTCACTTGGCACGGCCGGATCCTTTCAGAGTTTCGGCTGGCCACACGGGGGGTTTACAGGATTAAATGTGAGCCCCCTCGACAATTTTAATTGTGCTTGTAAGGCTGACTAATCCGCCTTTCCCAAAATTGTTTGCCTTTCGTCAAGACACCTGAATTGTATCGAGCAATGAATTAGCGGAAAAATACTAACTGATGGAATGTCTTTTCTCCATTTTGCCAATCTATGAATCTTTACCTAAAGGTTCTCACAAACGTCCGGCCGGCTATATTAACTAAGCGCAGTAAACGAAGCAAGACGACACAAAGTGAAGATTATTTTACTTGTAAAACACCAAAATTCCCCAAAAGGTTCTCAGTCCAACATTTTGACCTTGAGTGTTGGTGTGGAATGTCGTTTATGTGTGTGTGCTTGTACTCTGCTGTCGACTGCCATTTTTTTACTCCCCTTTGGGCTAATTATTAACATTAAAGTCTACTTGTGGGCCAAACGCTGGGTAGAATTACAACAAAATCTCAAACCTTTGATAGAGCGTAAACCACAAAATGCCACTTCCTATTTCCTCCCTCCGCTCTGCTTTAGTCAATGAATCTTGGGCCTTGTGTATTCCCGACATTTTGGCTCATGCTGTTTGATAATGGCTTGTGAAGAGCTCAGGGTCTTATACCCGGAACGCACGCTGTGCTTGCAGGCTTTGCACTCGTGGGGTAGCCATTCACAGTTGGGTGGGAAGGAGCCTTTTTTTTTCTGATGCGGGATTGAGATCAGGATCATAACATGCAATCTTTTATTGAGTCTGGGAGCATTGAAGAAGGAAATCCATTGGCAAGGAAGCGCTTCATTATATTGTCGAGTGAAAATTCCCTGTTTAACAGTAAACTCAGAAACTTAAACGAAGTGGGGAGCTAAGGAGTCAGCACGTCATCTACTTCTGCATTAGTCGAGCAGCTCCAGGCCTTGAGCACATAGGTCACATTGCTTTAAAGGACAACCGACGCCTCCGGACAAGTTGTGTCCATAATTTGTAAAATCACTTCAAATGACTTCTACTGAGCGTATTTTACAAGGATTCCACCGCATTTAGCTATACTTTACGTTTGAAGACTTGAAAACACATAAGTAACGCGATGGTGAATCGTTGTGTGTTGCACCAAGACTACTATTTGATACTAGCTGACACAAATTCCCAGCAGACAAATCAGCCCATTTCCAACGAAACTTGGGTGCCATATTTTGCATTTTCTTGGACACTACATTGCAGTCCTGACAGCTCAAATTGATACGCAAGTACTTCTTTAATCGATTGCAAACATTTATGCTTTCCTCTTCAGAACTATTTGAATCATATTCATAACTGGATGAGTAACAAGAAAGCATCTTCTCCGAATCTGAAGCCATTGTTTTGATTCTAGAGCAAGGCAAAGACGTCTTGGCGTGACGTCATGAACAAGGAGGCGGGACATTCTGAAACTTTCTGAGGTCATTTTGAAGTAGTTTTGGGACACTTTAAGTTGTATTGGTGTTTTTCATTTGACTAAAAATATCAGCCTGCGTGTTTTGGGTATTTTAGATGCTATAAAACGTTTTTCTGATGTCAGTTAGGAATCAAAAAAATTGTGTTGGTTGTCCTTTAAAGTAAATACCAGCTTGATAGGAAGTGGAAACATCCACATTCTTTTACATGTATTTGTTTATCCCGCAGGTGACAATCTGCTAATTCTAGTGATAATTCTTTACAAGCCCAGAAACAGATGGCTTGACGAAGAAAATTTTTTTTTTTGTGTGTCAGTATTCATAAAGCAGTTTGCAGTGTGATCCTGTCAGAGCAAGTGAACCCCCCAGTGTTTGGAAAAATGCTCAACACAGACGAAAATAACAGACATGCCATTCTCGGCAAAGAAAAAAAACTTGGAAGAAGTCGTTCTGCTCACCCACAGTTTGTCGATGACAGCTTTGTGCATTCCTGTCCCCTCAGGAGAAGTATTCACTTTCAGCATTTTGGAAAAGCCCCAATTTTGGAAGAAAACATTTGTACCAAGCGGGGTAGTCGTGGAAAGAGTTTTTGGTGCATAAAAAGTCAAAGTTGGGAAATAACTTCATTCTCACTTTTCAATTGTGATATTAACCTTTTAATGTGCCCTGAACACGATGAGCTGTCCCTCAAAGGCATAATATGTTAATTGTATTTATGTATTGTGAGTCATGTTTCTGTAATGTTCTTCATTCTTCATTATTTCTCGACTCGCATTATCGACGCTGATGCAGTTCCCCATCAGTCACTGAACAGTCTTTTATCATTGTGTCAATGGCCGGCCGTCGATTGCATCGCGAGGCCTCCAGTAGTGCTCCGTCTGAATCAATCCCGACTGAAAAAGTGTGGTGGGTTTTTACTACTAGTCGACTAGAGGGTACCATTAGCCAGGAAATAACTGACCGACATTTCTTAATGATGTCCATTTTTTCCTGTAAAGTCGGTCTCGACTAAATGGCTTTAACAGTAAATCCCCAACCAAATCAATTTCTTCTCCTCTTTCAGCCATTGTGGGTTGACAAAACTGCTATTAAATCAACACAATATATTTGCTGATGCATCTTGCTACAGATACAGTGTGCAAGCTGTGGCCAGTATGTTCTTGTCACTAGCGGCTTGTGATCTGAGCAGTTTTCGCACAGCTACTGTTGGCTAGTGACGAGCCAATCATAGTAAGCAAAAATTCTGACATTGACTAGCGCCTTCAAGAAGGCATTGGTAACCCTTTTGGGTTGCCACCTCGAAATCTGATTGGTTAGAGCAACAGTTTGATCTATACATTTGATGGTCCAGGGCCCACAGAACTGATTGTGAAGGTATCAGGTCAATATCTGATCCTGGTAACAAATAATGACAGAAATGTGATTGGTTAAATGCTTAAATACCAAAAAACATCTGGAAGCAGTGTAACAGGGGAAAAGTAATGAAAGGAAGCTGAAAGACAATTTGGAATTATTGAATATGAATTCAAGGACAAAATACAATTAACATCAGTCGATGAGTCAGATATTTTTAGGCCAGCAGAGAAGGCTTTGCAAGCCTTGACGGTCCACCACTGCTTTCCGTTATGCTCTAATTGGCAGATGGCAGATTATGATGCCTCCGTCTGAATTTGTATTGCAGTCCACATTTATATTTGTTCGCATGCAAGACCTGTTCAGAAGATGAGTCATATCCTCACGAGATTTAGCAACCTCTTGGGAGCATCCTCATTGCATCATTTTCAAAGGGCGTGTTGCAATCCATACCTGCAAATACTTGAGAGGACATCATGGCTGGAATGAACATTCATGACTCTAGTCGTGAGGTTTCGATTGTAACCATAAAGGTTAGCATTCAAGTTTGTTTGTTTTTTTTTCCCCTCACACATACCGCGTTGTCATTCCCCCTACCACCCACGTAATAAAAGAATGTTCGCCAGTGCTACTGCCTTAAGGAGATGTGAATCATTTCTGTCATTCCAGTGACTACGTCTTTTCAAAAAGTTAATTGCTAGGTTCTTCCCATTTCTGTAGTCTGTTCATCTCCGGAATCGCCGCTATGACATCAGAGCCTGTGAAGCATTTGGATTAGGACTTGTCTGACGGTAGAAACTTGCCTGAAGTTCTCATTACAAACAGTAGACTGATTACTCATCAAGCTGAGTCGTGAATAAATATCCCATCTGCTTTTGGCTTGGGATCAAACTGAAGGATTCACTACCTCATTTTTAAATCATCATCCACAACAAGACAAAACAATGATTTTTGTCGTTGAGTGTAACCATACACTGCTGCCGCAGAGGCCATTTCGATAGGAAGTAGCCTCAGAGGGCTTTTTTGGGGAATTATAGTAGTGCAAATATTTAACTGTCAAAAAATGGGTTTCAATATTGTGTCGCTTTTAGCAAAGATGAATCATACAATAAAGACGGTTTGTCAAATTAGTAACACAAACAGGAAAACAATAGAGCGCCAACAGCCAAAGAGTCCCAACTATGTAAAAGCCTTCAAGTGGTGTTTGCGCACAAATTGAAGTACAGAAATTGGTGGTTGTCAATCTAGCTCAGGTTCAACTTCAATTCAATGCCATACCTGGAATCGTACACATCCATTGTGACGGGAGTGACACGGTAATAGGTCTGGCCTTGTCAAGGTGTCTACACATCTCACCGAGATTAAAAACAATCGTTTACAGATGTTGACGAGAGTCAAGACTGCATCGGACCTCATCCTGACTCGCAAATAATCCTGTTTTTTTTCTGCATCACTTGAACCACTTTGCGTTGGGTTCTGTTGATCCAAACCTCTGTTGATGTGGAAACGTAGTGAGTGGATTCAGTCACAGAAAATTCATCTTGTGGTTGATCAAAGCTGTGCTATGGTGGAATCTCATTCAATTATGAAGAGAAGTGAACAACTCTATCATAGACACCTTTTGAAAATGGTCTTCAGCAGTCCAGTCTGGAATGACTGTTGTTGTTTTTTTGGGTGGGGGTGCTTAACAGTTCTTTTTGTACCATTCCTGCCCTTCGCTATTACTTGGCATACCCCACAGTATACTGCTGTTATTTTGAAAGAATATTTGGGTGAGAGGTGAGAAGGAAATAGTGCATTTTTTTTTTAGACCAGACTAGCCATGGGTTGATTACCAGTTATATGTTTTTACTTTAAAAAGCACCGGTTTTAATTACCTTTTAACTTATTCACTCCCATTCCCGAATTTATTCAGGAATTGAAAAGCATGACATGAGGGCCATTCCCGAATTTGTTCGGATTTTGTTTTTTTCTTGCTGGGGTGCTGATAAAACGCTGGTCAGACTTCTGGCAAAGTTTTTCCCTCCCAGGATGGGGCAACTGCCCTCATTTCAAGCTCAAATAACTCCTGACCCATACAACTTAGGAATTAACTCTTTTTTTCTGATAAAAGAAGAGAGTCTAAGGTTTCTTACGCTGCATTGAATGTTGATGTAGTCCTAAAACTCTGAGGGTTGTACAATTTGACATAAAATGACAAAAAGCCTGGCACTGGAGTGGACACATTTTTGCACATCGTCTGGCAGTGAATGAGTTAATACGGTCTGTCACCGGGTTATGAGCTCTTCCTTAATTTTTTTTAGGGGTGTTCGAAGTGCGGCATGACATCATTGGCTATTTGGAGCATTCAGTAAATGAGCCACCTTCAAATTTATTGAGAGGCCAGATGCCCCCAAGCCCACCCAGACTCCCTCTCTTTCAGCAAGGGAAGGGGTGAGCAGTTAAAGGAAGATGCAGAGAAAAAGATGGAGCGAGGTGATTGAGATAATCAACGCATCACACTGTCTTTTTGCTATATCAAATAGCTAGTTAGCCTAAATGAGACACTATGACTTACTAACAGGAATTTAAACAGCAACATTTATTTCTTCAAATTTAACAAAGCACACTGTTTTGAGTGGAGCAAATATTCTATTTTTTGTTTAAAAATCTGTTCAAGAATGTTTTTATTTTGACCTAAATATCATGAAAAGGAGAATTTTTAGAGCCTCAATTTCAACATATGACCCAAATATATTGAAAAGGTCATATATAGAGCTTTAATGTCAATATCTGACCCAAATGTCTTAAAGGGACATTTTTAGAGCTTCAATTTCAATATATATCTACCCACGGTTATGGTGCTATCAGAAAATCAACATGAGGCCAAACGTGGCACGACTCCTAAGACTGACTTGGCAAACAAAGCAGTTGGCGCATTCAGACTGGTGTGTAATCGCTCCCGGCCACACTCCCTTTTTTGCACCATCAACCCGATAGTTGTCACGAGTATAAACGGCGGTTATCCTCCCCACAAGTTAGCTCCCCTGTTTCTCCCACCTCATTGCTTTGGCTGACTTCTTGTGGATAGTGGAACGAGTAGACGAAGTAACGGGAGCACGCACAAGCCTCTTTTCAGCCCAGGATTGAGTCATGGAAAGTAAAAGAGGGTGCCAGATGTGCACTCATGTGACTAAACCGGAGGGCCATCATTCAGCTGTCAAACATCTTTTGACTTCTCTCATGTGAAATGTAGCTTGCTTCAATCCAAGAAGAACAAACACAAGGTTGTATTTTCAGTCGGGTCAAGTGGATATGCTGGCGAAAAGTAAATCCGACCACCTCTTCCACATTTTCTCTTGGGCTTGATGCTTTTTCAAACGTGGGCTGACTTTCCATGATATATGGCTAATGAATAGCATTTATGCTAGCATGTCAACACTGATGTACATGAGTGGATTTCAAACCGACAACGTGAGCTATCAGCACTAAATTATTCCCTCCACCTCCCCACTTGGCAATAGACTTGACCTGAACCATTTCGTTTTACAATTGTAGATTTATTCACTCCCGATTTATTGGGCCAAAGTCGAAATACATTGAGAAAGACTTCCATTCTCTTATGGAGCATAAAATTAGGTTGACCTCTTTTGGACCCTACAAATACCTCAAGAAATTGAGCTTTAAAGTGGCAACTGAGTACCACGGGATCCCAGACTTGATATATTTGGATGCTCTATGAAGGAAAACTCCTCTCCTGGCCAGCTAGGATCTGAAACAGAATATGTACATGATTACTTCAGGACTTCAATACAGGCTGAAAGTAGGTGTAATCAAGTGCAGTTAGTTATTGGAAATGTGGTCATCTGTTGCTCTCGGGTTTTCTTGACATAGAAACTCTATGTCAAAGGTTTGAATCTGTTACTAGAAGAATGAAAAGAGCCTAAGAAGTCTTAGCAGAGACAATACCTCGATCTTACAAGATGTGTTGTGTATTTGTGTCATCTTTACAGAATATCCTCGGTTACCCTCACCCCTATCCTCCGAAGAACATGAACAAACAAACGCAGCTTTTGAAGCAGCCTGTTACAACCAACTATGTGCAGATCCTTTGAATGGAGAAGGCGAACGTCCAGTGAGTCTCGTGTCCACCTTGTCTTCTGGATCATCCCGTGACAGTCACAGCCTTTTTGGGAGCACCGTGACCCTTCCATCCTCCTGCACACCGCCCATACCAAGCGAGGAGGATATCGACTTGGAACTGAGCCCGGCCGAAAGCACCGTAGAACAGACAAAGGACCCGAGTCCTGGCCTCGGATGGTCCAGCAGACGATGGAAGCCTCACTTCGTCAGCAACCAGTGGAATAACACCAATGCGTCCTCAAACAGACAGTGTACACCGATCCTTCACGTCCCCTCTTCGCCTGTTGTCGCTGCAACAATGGCGCCCAACCCGAAACTGACTCACGTGGATCGAGTTGTTATGGAGATCATTGAAACGGAACGAATGTATGTCAAAGATCTGCGCAGCATTGTGGAGGTGAGTGCGACATACCCTCTTTTTAAAAAGGTGTCTTCTGGAAGAATGTCGAGCTATGACTTCATGTCTACAGCCACTGAAAGCAAATAATGTCTGGGCAAATGAAAACGTTTGTGGATATTCATAGTCTACCTAGAATACATTTTTCAACAAATTTGTGAACAACCAGAATGTAGTTGTGACACGTGTAATTTAGTGACTTACAGATTTGAAGGTTGTGGGGCAATTTATGGCCTGGTCAACATGTCCATAAATCTAAGTGTTTATTTGAATTGGTGAGAGTGTTCTCATATTTGATGTTTAAACTTGGACCACAATGCAGTTCTTTCACGGCCCATACTTTGCTTTTGAAATAAGGACATCACAGAGTTGCGGTGTGGCCATCACAGAGACTTGCTGTATTGAAAAACGATTTAACCGCTCAACAATTCATTCATCCCTTTGCACTTTTTGGAGCGTGGAAACACCTACCCTAAAGGGAAACCTCTTTGGGCCTCCAAATCATGCATGTGGCATAGAAACAGGAGCTCTGAGCAGTCTGCTACTAATGGTAATGTGTTTAACATGCAAAGCATTTCTGAAACGAGCTCTCTTGTCAACCAACAAAAGCACCTTTCCTCACCTTGTCTCCCGCCGCGCCGACGTCTGAGTCTAACTCCTGACAAACAGGATTCAAATCATGACCTCCTAGTATTTCGTTTGACATGCCTGGTCTGGCCACAGCTGTACAGTCAGCCGTATGAAGGCCTTCCAGCCAACACAAACACCAGTCCAGAGATACAAGAGAGCCAGCGGGGCTTTCCACAGGCTACAATGTGAGAACATTATCTTGTTCAGATGTATCCGCTACCCTTTTTTTTTGTAATTACGGCGCACCCTTAACTCCTTCGCTGCCATTCCCGAATTTATTCGGGAATTGAAAAGTGATGTGTAGCGCCATTCCCAAATTTGTCCATGTTTTGGGTTTTCTTGCGGGGGTGCCGATAAAGAGCTGGTCAGACCTCTGGCAATGTTTTTTTTTTCCTTCCGCGAGGGAGCAGCATTTGCTTTTTGTCCCTGTTAGCGCTTTGTGACAGCTTCAGTGGTCGTTAAAGCGCTATATAAATCAATATTTATTGTACGTCTGTGTAAGCTCTAAGTCATACAGGAGTGGTCCATCGATGAAAAGGTCTCTACAGCAGTCATCTGTACTTCTGTGAAGGTTGGGGGGAGCAGAGGACTATTCCCTGAAGCTAAACTGATTACTTATTTTGTCCTGACTGATTATGGTCTATGACTCACACTAATTGCCCCATTCGCCCTGGTATCACCTTTTAAGCATGACTAAGCCTACGTGGTAACGATCTAAGAAATCTGTTGTAAGCACGATCCAAATTGAACCTCTCATCACCATTGTACAGCCACCCCCATTTCAAGCTCAGATAACTCCTGACCCATATAACTTCGGAATTATTTTTTTTTTTCCTAATGAAAAAATCAAGTCTAAGGTTTCTCACGCTGTATTGAATGTTTATGTAGTCTTAAAACTCAATATATTCTATGGGTCCTGCAATTTGAGTGAGAATGACAAAAACCCTGGCACTGGAGAGAACATATTTTTGTACATCGTCTGGGTGTGAATGAGTTAATCTGCGCAAGAATGCCACACATAAAAGGTTACTGTCATCCTAAAGTTATGAATTAAGAAGCAACAGATTTTTATTGTTATTTTTAAAAAGTATGTCCTTTTGAGTGAAGATGTCATTTCCAGTGAATCACATTCCTCCCATATTTTGTTATTGCACCGTCGCTCAAATGAGACAAACAAGTGAGAAACTTTCCCCCTGACATCATCAAAGCACCACTTTGATACGACAGCTAAAACCAGTGACGGCTGTTGAAACTCCGTCCATCCGGTCTTTTTAGATATTGTTCCATCACTCACTCTCTTGCTCGCATAACTCCCATTCTTAACCATCCATTCAGTGAAAGCGCAGAGAACAACTGTTTGACCCAGATGGTCTCACACTACCCCATACATCCCCAATACCTGGCAACCACGCACAAGACATGATACCCAACTTGATAAAAACAGGAATGCGAGTGCCCTACAACGGCGTCGCTCGCAAGCCAAAGTTGTAATCAAAAGTATTCCCGATTTCAACTTTGAGAACTGCAACGACTGAGCCTCCTCATCTCCCACACTTTACTAAAGGTCACATGTGTGGTGCTCTCATTGTGGAGGAATCCACACCCATCAAACTTGTGCAGTTCTTTCGGCTGTGAAATGGGAAGTGGACTCGATGTACCGTGTCTCTTTTTTGGGATGTCTTTGCAGACACACCATCAGTGTTAAGACAAATTGCTAGTATCCTCTTTTAGTTGGCCTTCACATGTGCATTTTGATTCATGTCCACGTTCCTTGCTATATCATTGTTTGATATATCTAAACCGAAATAAACAAATTAAATTGTAATTATAATAATTAACTCATTCACTGCCGTTCACGAATTTATTCGGGAATTAAAAATATGACGTAGTGCATCATTCCCGAATTAGTTCGGGTTTTGTTTTTTCTTGTTTGGGTGCCAATAAAGTGCTGGCCATGGCCTCTGGCAATAATTTTTTTCCCTTCTACAAGGGGGCAGGATTTCAATGTTTTTCATGTTAGCGCTTTGTTCCAGCTTCAGCTGTTGTTAAAGTGCTATAGAAACCAATATTTATATATTGTATTGTATTTTGGACAGATGCCCTTATTTCAAGCTCATATAACTCCATACCCATGTATCTTAGTAATTAACCCTGGCACTGGAGTGAACACATTTTTGCACATCATCTGGCAGTGAATGAGTTAATGATTGGATCAATGAAAATGGACTAATATCTGCTGCCCAGTGATGTCGTCTGCCATCTTGCCTAACTGATAGGCGAGATTAAATTTGCCACAACCGTCAAATACAAGTATAAGGATTATACAGTACTGTACAATCTTGTCAAATTACAACTAAATCAACGTTATTTGTGCCGTGACCCCCCCTCCTGCCCTCCCTACCCCCGTCTCCATTATTGTGTTCCAGGACTATTTGGCTCACATTATCGATACAAGCAACCTTCCCATACGTCCAGAGCAAGTGTGTTCGCTTTTTGGAAATATTGAGGACATTTATGAATTCAACAGGTATGTTCTCCCTTCTGTAATCATACCAACTAGCATTTATGCTAACTCTGATTTTACTCAGAACTCAATCAATGTCACAATTTAGAGAAAAAGATACATGTACTTAAAGGACTACCGACACCTCCGGACAAGTTGTGTCCATAATTTGTAAAATCACTTCCAATGACTTCTACTGAGCGTATTTTACAAAGATTCCACCGCAAATAGCTATATTTTACATTTTAAGACTTGCGCTGAATATTCCGGAAGTCTTGTTTTTGAGTTGGTGACGAGTCCTCACGTCACTGAAGGAACGCCCCTGACAGAGAACGGACACACTGTAGCAGTCGTTTTATCATGTCAATGCATTTTGCGGTACTTTGTTTGGACTGAAAACTTCGTGTTGATCCGTGTTGATGGCGAAATTAGAAGGAAAACGGATAAATAACGCGATGGTGAATCCTTGTGTGTTGTGAAAAAAATGTTGAGCCAATTTCCACACGGAGCTTTGTCACCATCTTCTGCCTGTTTTGGGTGCGCCATCCCCCCCCCTCCCCCATTTGTCTCAAAATGACATGGAATGAATTATTTAATCGATTGCCAAAATGTATGCTTTCCTCTTCAGAACTATTTGAATCATATTCATAACTGGACGAATAAAAATGCCTTGAATTAGATTGCTGATATTTCACCCGGGCACCAAAAACACTCCTGTCAGCAGGTGGCCATTGCTGAGCCTACTTCATGCCAAAACACACATTGGCATTCCTCAAATAGTAACCCGCATCTTTTGTAATTCCTCAGAAGCTTGAACAGTGGAACATTTTAAAAGCCATATAAACTAGCCGAGAATGAATTTTGTTTGGTATGTGCTTCCTGTTTTCCTTTCGAAAAAGAAATTCCACATGTGGGAGGAAACCTGTACAGGTAGCACCTAAAAAAACCCACACAGGCACACATAGAGAACATACAAACTACATAAAGGAAAAACGGAGCCGCAGTCGACCACCTAAGGCCACAATCTATCAAACATGTACGGCTTAACAAATAAAAATTTCTGGTCAAACGGCATTGCTAAAAATGAATCATGTTTCTATAATTGTATAAAAAGACACTGAGCCAAATGTGTATTTTTAACGCTAAAATACAATGAATATTCTTAACCATTAATTTTTAAATGAGTACTTTGCCAAAGAAAATAGAGTTAAACACATTCCTAGCTTGCGATTTAAATGTTCCTTACCACAGTGGAATTGTATTAACTCTTCTTCAGTACACCGCGTGTAAATTTCAGCTGGTATGCTCTGCTCAAAAATCACTTCAGATGTGTGGAGGCTCTATTGACGCAGTCATGATGTGTGGTCGAATGAATTTGCTAAGCTCTGAATAGCTTTTGTAGGCTATGGATTCATATAATGGGAAGAAAGGTGTTGGGATACAGCTTTTATGAACTTTGAAATCTTTTCAACCTGGCTTGAGGCTCCACTGCAATAAGGCAACTGTATTTTACCGTGACGCACTGCCCACTAGTGGCAAGAAAGGGCATAGCAGGATATTTTCTTTTATTCTCTCTTCCAATAATAATAATAATAATACATTTCATTTATAAGCGCCTTTCAAAACACTCAAGGTCACTTTATAGTCACAGGATAAGTTTTTCTGTGGGTGAGCAGCGGCAGCCACATGCGCCAGCTTTCACTCAACCCGGAAGTAACTCAATTGTTGTGTACTTTGGATGTGATAATATAAAAATAATATATATAATAACAACTCCAAATTGTCTTTCAGCTTCCTTTCATTACTTTTCCACTGTTGCACTGCTTCCAGACATGTGTTTTCATATTTAAGCATTTAACCAAACCACATTTCAGTCATCATTTGTTACCAGGGTCAGAAATCTACCTGGACGCCTTCATAATCAGTTCTGTGGGCCCTGTCACGTCAGTATCAATTTGCTATTTATTTGCTATTTACTATCTATTGGCTATCTAGCTGGCCAGCGAGTTATCAAGCTGGCAAGCTAGTTATCTAGCTAGCTAGCTACTAGCGAGTTAGCTAGCTTTCTATCTATAAAGTTGCTGCCGCTGCTCACCCACAGAAAAACGTATATTGTGACTGTAAAGTGACATTGAGTTTTGAAAGTTTCTTAGAAATGAAATGTATTATTATTATTATTATTATTATTATTATTATTGGATTTGATTTGCCTTTATTAGTCTCACAGTGGTTAAATTTACATTTCACAACAGCAAAGTGATGAAAGGAATGAAAGTAGAAAAAGAAAATACATGAGCATTATTATTATTATTATTATTATTATTATTATTATTATTATTATTATTATCAAATAGATATACAGCTTATCAGCTAGCTAATAGATAGCTAATAGCTAGCTAGTCAGACAGCCATATTGCTAAAAGATCGCCAGCCAGCCTGTACTTAAGCAATAGGCACTTGTGTCTAAATTCCTTTTCAAAAATACATTTATTTTCTCGCGCTCGTCATTTTGTGGTCAACTGTGTGTCTTTCAGTGAGCTGTTGCAGGCGTTGGACATGTGTGACAGCGACCCCGTGGCCATTGCCCAATGCTTTGTAGATAAGGTGAGTGGTCTCATCCTCCTCACAAGGTTTTTCAGGAAACACTTTGATCCACGTATCAATGGATTCTTTCTTTTTGATCCCTCAGAGGGAATATTTTGAGATCTACACCCAATATTGTACCAACTATCCAAAGTAAGAGTTGCAAAATAATAACTTGGAGATAGGATCATCTTGGAGTTCTGACAACCTTTTTTTTTAACAATCCTCTAGTTCAGTCGCAGCATTAACTGACTGCATGAGGAGTAAGACCTTGGCTAAGTTCTTCAAGGATCGCCAGGCTGCTCTGAAGCGTTCGCTTCCTTTGGGTTCGTTCCTTCTCAAGCCAGTGCAGAGGATCCTAAAATATCACCTTCTGCTTCAGGTGAAAAACTGTCTTCTGTGGTTGTTCTCCTCCTTTGAAATACTGTGCCGCATTGGCCTTCATCCTTTTTTTTGTCAATCAAAGGAAATTGCTAAGCACTTTGGGCCAGATGAGGCGGGCTACGAGGTGGTCCAGGAGGCGATAGACACCATGACAGGAGTAGCCTGGTACATCAACGACATGAAGAGGAAACACGAACACGCCGTCAGAGTGCAGGTTTGCCTATGATTACAACGCACAAACACAGTAACGTGAGACGACTGTTTTTGCAGTTGAGGTTTTTTTTCTCATACGCAGGAGATCCAATCCCTTTTGATCAACTGGAAGGGTCCTGACTTGACCACTTATGGCGAGCTGGTTCTGGAGGGCACCTTTCACGTCTTGCGGGCAAAGAACAGTCGTACACTCTTCCTGTTTGAAAAGATGCTGCTCATTACCAAAAGAAGAGGAGAGCACTATGTCTACAAGACACATATCTCAGTATGTTTTTTTTTTTTCATTTATATAACTCCCATTAATTTCTAACTAATGTCCTTTCTTCTGGTATAATCATACAGCTGTGATAATTTTTTTTTTATTCTTTTTTTTTAGTGTTCCACCTTGATGCTACTTGACAGTGCGAAGGACCCTCTACTTTTCAGTGTTATCCACTTCAAGCATCCAAAGCAGCCCCATACAGTGCGGGTAAGCATGGACTGTCTCATTTGAGGTCTTGAATGATCAGGGTGCCCAGAAACATCCAATGGGCGAGACAGAGTGCAGCCCCCAAACTAATAAAAATGGACGGTTTTCAGAAACAAAAAAAAAACAAAACAAAAAAAAAACAATTACAATAAAAGTGCCTTTTCAAATAAAGTTTTTTTTTGTATCAGACCACCAAATACTGTATTTTACGGTGTATAAGTTGGACCGGAGTATAAGGCACACCCCCAATGAATGGTATATTTTCAAACTTTTTCCAGACATAAGGCGCACCTTCAATGAATGCCAAACGTTTTCCAAATATAATATATCAATACAGGTAGCATCCGATTTACGACAGAGTTTCGTTCCGACTAAACGGTTGTAAGTCAAAATGGTCGTAAGTCGTAATACATTCAAAATGTGCAATAGAGACTTGTAGGCTAAATGACTGGCAACCCCCCCCCCCTGTGGTGCCATCACACGGCCAATTGCTAAGTGAGATGCTGGCTGGCCAAAATTGTCATACGCGTTGCCGGCCTGCTAGCGCGTTGTGGTACCAGGCGTAGAATTAAAATTGTAAAAAATAGGATCTGGAGGTTGTGGTCGTAAGTACGGGTGGTCGTAAGTCAAGCCGGTCGTAAATCGGATGTTACCTGTATATATAAGTTTTCAAATTACAAGGCACGCCGCATCATAAGGTGCTACTGTAGAGGCTGGGGTTACGCACTACTTCTTCTACAAGGGGAAATTGAGTCGGTGGCTGCGAGACCTGTTGTGGCTCAATATTACTTCACATATAAGGTGCGCCTGCGTATAAGGCGCATGTTCATCTGTTGAAGAAAATCAAGGTTTTTGGGTGCGCCTTATAATCCGGAAAATATAGTAACTATTATGTGTCTCAGTACAAAACCTTCACTTTGCAAAATTGTGCACCTTATATATATGGAAAGATTTTGTACCCCATTCATTGGGTGTGTGCCTTATACTCCGGTGCACCTTATATATGGAAAAAGTTTGAAAATACACAATTCACTGGGGGTGCGCCTTATACTCCAGTGCGCCTTATACACCAGAAAATACGGTACTTTTAAGACTGATCACTGTAATACACCATTTAGGCTAATGGGTTGAATTGTCTTTTGTTATGCCGGGCCTTCACGCGTCATCTGTATCTTTAATAACACGGACAATGGCCTTTTGTTGTAGGCCAAATCTGTAGAAGAGAAGCGTGTCTGGGCCCATCACATCAAGAGGCTGATTCTCGAGAACCACAACGCCATTGTTCCACCAAAGGTTCACAACAATAAGCATTCACTGTATAACTTCATCTCTTTATGACCGCATTGTAACAAAACATTGTCATCCTCTTATATTTTAGGCAAAAGAAGCTATCGTGGATAATTCTAATGGTGAGTATGATCAAAGTAGGTTTTGGATGAACCCTTTTGGGTGCAGCGGATATTACAGTGGACATCTTAACTTGTTATCAGGTTGTTGAATCTATGAAAGGGTGAATTTATATTCTACGTCTATTTGTCTTTTAAACCAATCAAAACAAAGAAGAAATAAAAAAGTGACCATCGTACTCCTATGTAGGTCACGGGAAGTACCACTCTAGTCCAGAAAGTGTGAAGAGAGCTGATTCCTACCAACCGGATGACTTTTATGTTGCAGGATGGAATGGGAGGAGGAGATCAGGTAAGATTTCACACACCTTTTTTGCCCATCACCATGAATGAATAATTGGTTTTCAATTTTGAAGTTAAAAATAAAGACTGTTATTGTGGTTTACATGAGACAATTTGATATTTTGATTTGGACATCAGCTAGCATCATAGCACTTGACATGCTTGATTTGCTTTCGCGGGCCAAATAAAATGATGTGGATCTTAGTTTTACTTCCTGGTGCTTTCTACTATCGTTGTGACTGCTTTATTTTCTGTAAATGATAGTTTCGTATAAACAGTTCAGGTATGCTGTCATGTCTTTTTTTTTCATTCATTGCCCTACCCTTCTCTTTTAGAACCCGCGAAACAAATCATCAAAAGTACGAAAGGTCAGTACATTGATGACATCATATTTGTCAAATGTATTAGTAATTTTGCTACGTAGATGCAAGTTTTGTCTACTGTCTGAGAAAGCCGTTTGATAATTTTGGTTCACCTTTTCAAATGGCTGCTAACGAGAACAAAAGATACACTCACTGGCCTCCTTCTTAACTCATTCACTGCCAGATGATGTGCAAAAATATGTCCACTCCAGTGCCAGGGTTTTTGTCATTTTCACTCAAATTGCAAGACCCACAGAATACTGTGTTTTAGGACTACATAAACATTCGATACAGCGTTAAAAACATTTGACTTTCTTCTTTCATAAGAAAAAAAGAGTTAATTCCGAAGTTATATGGGTCTGGAGTTATCTGAGCTTGAAATGGGGGTGGCTGTACCTTCCTTCCGTCAACCTTCTTGTCCACCTCTGCCAGTGGCGGGCTGTGGATTTCATCGCTAGGCCTTCAGTAGTGCTCCATTTGAATCAATCCAAACTGAAAAAAAGTGTAGTGTGGTTTATTACAAGTCCACTAGAGGGTGCCATTAGCTAGGAAATAACTGACCGACCTTTCTAGTGACTAACCATTCATAGTTCGTGAAAACTCTGACGTTCTCAGCGCCTCAAGCAGACCTTGGGTTGCCAACTCGAAATCTGATTGGTTAGAGCAACAGTTTGTTCAACACATTAGATGCTCCGGGGCCCGCAGAACTGATTGTGAAGGCGTCCAGGTGGATTTCTGACCCTGGTAACAAATGATGGCTGAAATGTGATTGGTTCAATGCTTAAATACGAAAACAATCATCTGGAAGCAGCACAACAGGGGAAAAGTAATTAAAGGAAGCCGAACGACAATTTGGAATTATTTGATAAGAATTCATGGACAAAATATAATTAACATCTGTCCGTGATTCAGATGTTTTTAGGCCAGCAGAGAAGGCTTTGCAGGCTTTGACGGTCCGCCACTGGATAAAAGTCATTTTAAAATAAGAAATTTTATATCCAGGGGTCACAAAGAGCCACAGTAAGTGACAGAGTCTAGTGTTGCAGACCCCTGATCCGATATTAGCGTCAACATCATAAAGCCTTGATGGTTCGCCACTGGTCTCTGAGGGAATTGTTCATCACATAACAACCTTCGGAAATGACAATTATCTAATCGCAGTTGTGAGTCTAACCATTGCCCTGCTCGCTGTAATGATGCCCGGCTTATTTAATTAGCGCATGAAATATTGATCTTCGAAATATCAGGACACCATCATTTGTTAATGACTTTTTTTATGTTTTTTTTTCTCCACTCTCCTTACAGATGTGATAAAGGTAAGTTCTCGGAAATGAGCGTCACCGATAAAAACTTCTTTGCTACTGCTGCTTTGCAACCAAGACATATCTCATCAGTCGCCTAAATAGCTTTATGGTCCCATCGCGTTAAGTCATCACAAACCACATCTGTGCCCTCACACACAGCATGCAGAGAGTGAGAGCGCCCTGCCACAAGTGTACCCAAATATCAGAATCCAGACCTCCAGTCTAAGCGACCCCCTGAATGAGAGTCCCTCTTTGGAGAACGCTGCACAGCAGCTAAGTTCCACTCCGGCAAAAGCGCGCCCCTCGCCATGCGAATGCAGTCCGAAGCTGCCGATGACGGAAGAGGAAAAACGTAAAGATGAGGAAGGAGACGGTTACAAGGAGGATTTCCTGATGGGGGACGACCAGGTAGCGGATTTTGCCAGCTCGGTGTTGGCAGCCATCTCCTGCTGGCACTATCGAGCCCGGGCTTTGCTTTCTTCTCACTTCACAACGGTGAGGGTTTCCAGCCACCCACAGCTTCCCTGTTTCCTGCTATGTTTCGCTTGCTATCACGGTGGCCCTCGTCCCACTCTGTCCGCATCCCACTAACAGCTGCAATGAATGATTCAGTTTGTATTTGGGTTGTGGTGGGTTGAAGCGCTCCCATGCTGGTCGCTGCAAACCTCAGAGGTGATCAACTCGATGTTTGCACGCCTTTGTCTTTTCTGTTTTCCTCCCGTTTCCTGTCGAGCGTCAATGTCAGCATGCTGCGTTACTTAACTCATTCACTGCCATTGAAAATATGATATAATAATAATAATACATTTAATTTATAAGCGCCTTTCAAAACTCTCAAGGCCACTTTACAGTCACAGGAGAATTTTTTTCTGTGGGTGAGCAGCAGCACCCACACGCGCCGGCGTTCACTCAACCCAGAAGTAAATCAAATGGATAGAAAGCTAGCTATTGTATAGTGAATAAATAGCTAACAGATGCCCAGATAGCCGACAGCTAACAGCCAGCCAGATAGCCGACAGCTAATAGATAGCTAATAGCCAGATAGCCAATCATAGGAAAATTGTGCTAGCATACCGAGGACATGTTACCATGTATTGAATGTTTATGTAGTCTTAAAACTCAATATTCTGCGGATCCTGGAATTTTAGTGTAAATGACAAAAACCCTGGCACTGGAGTGGACACAGTTTTGCACATGTCTGGCAGTGAATGAATTAATGACTTGGAAATTAAATTTGTGTCTTCGTGTACACTGCAACCATCGGCTGAACGTGTATTGCTTGACTTCAAAGGAGACCGCGTCCTCCGTGATAAGCAATTGTAATCGCACAAAATTTGGTCACTCTTTAAGAGATATTTTCCCCTCTGAGTGGCCCCTAATTGCCTCCAGATTATTAGTTACCATAATGGATTCTCAAAATGTGTCGTTTCATTTGGAAAGCTTCATATTTTCCGAAGGCTATTGGACTCAGTTTCAAGTCTTGCTGACATCAAATGTTTCATCTCCTGAGGACCGGCTACATTTTAAAAATATTTCGATACGACTCTTTCAGGATGAAGAACTCTGTGATGTCGCTCAGCCGACCGACACGCCCAGAAAGGAGGCTCAAGAAGCCCACAGCCGGGAAGCAAAACCACAAGATCCTAACTCGGTGAAGAATTGCTCGCTCATTCTCCGCTCCGATAGACATTATAGTACATTGAGTTTAGCACAAGCACTACATTTCACTGAGACCTGGTTTTAAATCCTGTATTAGGACCTGCAATCAGCCCTGAGATTAGGTTTTGAGTCAGAAATGAGGCGGGGCTCTTACTCTACTGAGCAAAGTACACATCAGACTTGTCGTATTGCGTTCCGTTTTTATATATCTAAATGTTTTTGGTCATATTTCAGGTCCATTTAGAGGAGCTGTTTCCTTCAGACTCTGTCCCTCAAGCAAACATCATCCATCAACAGCCCACGTCATCAGTCTGCACCTCCCTTACGCAAGAGACCGTCACTGCGGAGTCCGCTGAGACCTCGAGAGAAACCGGTGAAGAAGAGGCAGGAGAGAGCGACTCGTCAGGTCTTCAAGCAGAGGAAACGAGTGTGCCAATGAGTAGTGAGCTCTCTGAGGAAGAAGAGGAAGAAATGGTTTCTGGGAGTCTGAGGATCTTACCGCGTTCCGTGTTAGATCAAGCAAATGTCATCGCCGAACGCTTTACCACCGGCCTGTCCCGACGCAGCAGCCTGGTCTCTGAAGATCTGGGCTCTCTTGCCTGCTCCTCACCATTTACCTCTAATGAAGTCTTCATAACCCCATCCACCTGCACGGACTCTGAAGAAAAGTGCCAAGACTCGCCGAAAGCGTTGCCTTCTGAGCGACAGGTCACCTCTGAGGCTGAGCCATCTGCATGTGAATCCCCCCTCGCTGAAGGGGAACGTCGGTCCACCCTCTCCAAACAAGATCTCCTCCTGATCCATAAGGTAAGGAGATACTATGAGAACGCAGAGCACCAAGACGCCAACTTCAGCATCAAGCGCAGGGAAAGTCTCTCCTACATCCCAGCCGGCCTTGTCAGGAATTTGAGTCGACAACTTAACAATATTCCAGATCAACACGCGGTCCCGGTCCACAGGAAAGTCCTCTCCCATCATAGGCCAACTTCTTGGTCTGTGTTTGACCTTCCGGGCTTGGACAAGAGTCCAAATGCGGACATTTGCCAAAAGGCTGAACCACAGAGATCAGAGGAAGTGAAAACGAGATCCCCTAGTGTCACGGATTCTTCTACCACAGATGAAGACTTTCGTCCGTCATCGGAAATGATCAAAGTCTGGCAAGACATGGAGTCGGAGGGGGACGTCCAGCAGACTGCAGGAGAGAAAAAGACCTTCTTTGAGTGTTTGGACTCCTCAAAACGTAAACTCAGAAAGCAGACATCTCTGATTCTAGAAGAGAGTGAAACAAGCTCCATATCTGAAACAGACTTCGCTCAAGACTCCAAGCGTCTTCATACCAACAGTCAAGGAAAGAGCTTGGTCCAGCTTCCCAAGCTCATTAGCTTCAGAAACAGTGTTGACGAGGACCAGATCTTACAGGACATGGGCAAGATGAAGAATAAGGTCTTCCAACTGGCACGCCAGTACAGCCAGCGTATCAAAAACAACCGGCCGATGGTCTGGCACAGGAACCGGGAGGCCTCTAGTCAACAAGGGTTCAAGAACATGCCTGCTGTCCTGGAGGAGAAGCTCAAGAAAAAGGGTATGTTTGATTTTTTTTTTTTGGGGGGGGGGGGTTCTTTTCTAAAAAATAAAAAAAACTCGTGAGGAAAGCCAGGTGTCAGAGATGTTCGGTCGGTCACTGTGGACAAAGGCTCAAACACAGGAAGATTGTGTTTTATGCCGGCCGGGGACACAGTAATTCATGACAGAAGCCCAAATTCTGCAGCCCTCTGCCAAGCTATTTATTGAGACTATATGCAAATTTAAGTGATACATTAGTAAAAAATAGTTTTCTTGATGAGAATACAACGCCCCTGGACATCCGAAGCACCAACAGCTGTAAGCAATAAAACATAGATATTTTAATTGGTTGTCTTTTCCATGACCTGATCAATTTGTAACCTGGCTAATGAGCTCTTCCTGTGAGGGAGTTTCAAGTCCTAAATTCTGTCCAAGGCCATATTTCCTAGATGAAGATGACAGCTTAACAGGCTGTGTTCAGATTGACCGCAGGCCATCCGCATCTTTACTGTGGGCCTATTGTGTACTCCAGTCACACATGTTCACTAAACACATAACATGAAACTTTTAAATATGATAACTTCTATTCTGTCTAATCTCTACCACCAGGATATTGGAGTTCCTCATGAGATATTAATGGTACCTTCAAGGATGTTAATATTTAGTGCCTTGGGAAGTCTTTTGTATCAGTCTCCTGACTGATTCCGTTGTGAAAGCTCTCCATACACCATGTTCTGAAAGATGCAAGTCCAAAGCTTGCAAGAAAATCAAGTTATCTACTCTGTAGTTTATGGCAGCCGACTCAACTCTTGTGTTCCTCCACCATGTTTGCAGGTAAACCCAACCTTAGACTGCCCTTGACCACTTGTGAACCGACGGTCCTGCATGAGGTGTATCCGCCAAGTCCGCTCCAGACTCCGAGTTCCGCAGCCAGCTCGCTCAGCACCCTGACCGACCCGCAAAGCCCTCAGTTGGAGAATTTCCACTGGCCTGATGTCCAAGAGCTGCGCTCCAAATACAACCCAATTACACCTGACACGGACTCCTCAAAAGACGCTTTGGAATGTTCTCCGGTCAAGTGCAACTGCTGCTCTTGCGCCGACTCTCATCAAGACCCGACGCAGTGTTCAGCGACAAAACCCGAGACCTGGTACAAGGAGAGAGCGGAACAAGACTGGCCTGGGCCCCGGTCCGAGATGATGTGTAGATGGGGCTCTCTGGAGTACATACTGCCACTCCAAGAAATGCAGAGCCTGCAGGAGCCCGTGCGCCCCTTCTGTCCGAGCAGTCCGGCGTCTCTGACCAACGCGCGATGCGGCGTCCTTGCAGAAGGAGACGAGCAAGCAGTGGACAGCTCACCATATCCCGGCAAGTCAACCGCTCCGAGTTCAGCCAAATCGTCGGAAAGTCATCTGGTGAAGAGCTTACGAGACAAGTTCCAAAGCTTAAGCACCAGCTCATCAACATGTTAACTGCTAATATTTATCTGTTCGAACAGTAAATTAGCACGCCCTGTCTGCAGTGCGGTCCACATCGGATTCACCCAGTAATGGTTTGTCAAGGGATGTTCTTAGTGGAGGTCAAGGGCAAGGTCTTAAAAGAAAAAAACAAACTGTGCGGCAATATTTGTACATTCGGGACTTAAATCTTGTAATTGACCTCTCTTTAGGATCATTGATGATAGGCTTCCGTTTAATTCTCACTCACTGTTGGTGGTTTAATACGATTAAATCAAAACAAGTTGGCTGTGGGAAGAAGATATTACCTCAACTAAAATGACCGTGCACCAAAGAGTTTCGTTCGTTGGTCATAAATGTAAAAAAAAGTCCTGTTGTGACAACAAGTCTTTTGACTAATTGCAGCTGTTTTCATGCATCACTGGAGCTTTATTATTTTCCTCAATTTTTTATTTTTTATTCAGTAATATTTATGAAGCTACATTTGGGGGCCGAATGGAGGCATGTAAATAGCTACTGTATAAACTCCTTTTGAAAGCTTGCTAATCCAGAAAGACTACTTGAAGTTTGCCATATTTGAAATGAAAAGAGAGATGCTGCGTGTCCACTGATGTTATGGACTGTAGCGCGTACAGTATTTACATGATGTATGTAGTCCACATCTGTCTGAGGCGTCTTCATTTGAGAAGACAACATTTGACGTGAATAAACATGATGTAATGGTCTCAAATCCACCATGCATTGCTGTATGAATGCATCCTATGCAAAATGGAGGAATACTTTAGCCTGAATGAGATAACTACTTGTCTGACTGTTTCAAATGCTCATTTACTGCTTACATTTCGCAATCACATTTTTATATACAGTAAAGTCTCGTTATATCGGTTATATCGATAGTACCGCTTATTACGATACTATTTCTATGCACGCAAGGAGAAAATTACATGCGCGCAGGGTCGGATATATCGATAGTCCCGGTTATATCGATATTTTTCGGACTCCCGAGAAAATCGATATAACGAGACTTTACTGTATTTCTATATATTATATATTTCTCTCTATATATTTATATATTATATTTCCCTGTAGACCACGCTCGTATTTTATTTTGGAGTCTGTCATGTCAGCTCTCATTGGATGACTATGGGCTGAGAACCGCTTAGAACCGGTTACAACTGTTACAAACCAGTTCCAAATGGTTCAAACCGGTTGGAAAGTGACATACATTAAGCCAATACTAGCGCTGGTGTCAAAGTTTTATAAACGCAATGAAAAGGAACCGATTTGAACTGAATTAAACTGGTTCCAACCGGTTAATTTTTGTGCCGTTATTAAAACTTTATTGTTGACGCTGACGGTAGTATTGGCCTAATGAATGTATGTCACATTCAACCAATTCTAGCGCCAGCGTCAACAATAGTTGGATAGGTCAGAACCGGTTCAAACCGGTTCCAGGTCAAACTGGTTCCAGATCAAACCTGTTTGAACTGGTCGGAACCAGCTAAAACCGGTCGAAACCGGTTGCCATCTATAAACCGGAACCAATTTCAGTCAGTTAAAACTGGTTAGCGATCAGAACCGGTTTGCACGAGTTCAAACTTGTTTGGACCGGTCTGAACCGGCTCCAGACAGTTTGTATTTTTTAGTTTTTGTATTTTTGGGAACTGGGTTTGAACTGGTTCTGACCAATTCAAGCTCGTTTGAACCAGTTCTGACTGGTTTGAACCAGTTCAACCGTTCCAGTTCAAACAAGTTTGAACTTGTCTGAACTGGTTCCAGTTCAAACCGGTTTCACATGGTTCAAACCGATTAAAACCGGCTCAAAGGTCAAATTGGTCATTGGCCCTCTTTAAAAAATTGCATCAAAAGCTTCAGTTGATTGAAAATATGAATTTAATTTCAGCCTGCAGATTTTTTTTATGGCTCGGGCATCTGATTAGGATGCCCCCTGGACGCCTCCCTGGCGAGTTGTTCCGGGCATGCCCTACTGACAGGAGACCCAGGGAGAACCCAGGACACGCCGGAGAGACAATGTCTCCTAGCTGGCCTAGGAACGCCTCGGGATCCACCAGGACGAGCTAGAAGTGGCTGGAGAGAGGGAAGTCTGGATTTCCCGACTGAAGCTGCTGCCCCCACAACCCGACCCCGGATAAGCGGCAGAAGATGGATGGAGGGTTTTTAATTGTTGTACAGAATCATCTACAAGTTTCAGATATACTGAAAGGCGCATTTGTGGAGAGGTTATTCTGAGCGAGCAGGGCCAAGTGCCTGCAGCTGCATTTAAGTTGATGAATAAAGTGCTGTTAAAAAAAAAAGTCACTGCAATGTTTGGATTCATTCAAAGTTTCAAAGGTTGAACTTGCCCACAAAGACTTGGTGAGTCGCTCATTTTTCCTTGGGGGGAGGGTGGGTGACTGCCGGCTGGTCCTGGTCTATGTAGACATGGTGACTGAGTACGTATGGTGCACACTTTCATTGTGTAAGACTGTAAGTGGAGATGTAGCTCACTGGTAGAGCGCATGCTTTACATCTATGAAGTCCTGGGTTCGATCCCCGTCATCTTCACATCATGTTTACCCCGACCATGCATTTTAAACTACTATCAGGCGTTTTTCACCCGAAAAGAAATAGCTCATTCCGACCGGTTTCAACCAGTCCTAGTTTAAACCAAACTGGAACTGGTTTGAACCGGTGTCAGTTCAAACTGGTTTGACTTAACCGGTTTGAACTGGTTAGAAGCCGTTCTGGTTGGAACCAGTTTGAACCGGCTGAAACCGGTTTGAACTGGAAAAAGTTTCAACTGGTTTCAGCCAGTTCCGACCGGTTTCAAAAACTGGTCGGAACTGGCAGAAACTGGTCGTAACTGGTTTAAACCGGTTTGAACTGTCTGGAACCGGATCAAACCAAATTCAAACCAGTTTCAGACAGTTCCGACCGGTTTTAACCGGTTCAAACTGGTTCAAACTGGTTCACACCGGTTTAAACCAGTTCCAACCGATTTCAACCGGTTCAAACTGGTTCAAACCTGTTCTGGTTTGAACCGGTTCAAACCAGTTCCGACTGGTTTCAACCCGTTCAAACTGGCTGGAACCGGTTCAAATGGGTTCAAACCGGTTTTGGCTGGTTCAAACCGGTTTCAGCCAGTTCAAACCGGTTTCAGCCAGTTCCGGCCGGTTTAAACCAGTTCAGACCGGTTTCAACCGGTTCAAACTGGTCGGAACTGCCAGAAACCGGTCGTAACTGGTTTAAACCGGTCAGATCTGTCTGGAACCGGTTCAAACCAGTTCAAACCGCTTTCAAACCAGTTTCAAACCGGTTCAAACCTGTTCTGTTTGAACCGGTTCAAACCAGTTCTGCCCGGTTGGAACCGGTTCCAGTTTCAAAACTGGTTCAAACCGGCTCAAACTGGTTTGAAACCGGTTCCGGTTTGAACCAGTTCAAACTGGTTTACTTGCAACCGGTTTGAACTGGTCAAAAGCGGTTTGAACTTGGAAAAAGTTTCAACCGTTTCAGACAGTTCCGACCGGTTTTAACCGGTTCAAACTGGTTCACACCGGTTTAAACCAGTTCCAACCGGTTTCAACTGGTTCAAACCTGTTCTGGTTTGAACAAGTTTGAACCGGTGTCAACCAGTTCTCAACCGGTTCAAACTGGCTGGAACAAGTTTGAGCCGGTTCAAACCAGTTCCAGCCGGTTGAAACTGGCCTAAACCAGTTCAGCCGGTTCAAATTGGCTGGAACCGGTTCAAACAGGTTCAAACCGGTTTTGGCCGGTTCAAACCGATTTCAGCCAGTTCCGGCCGGTTTAAACCAGTTCAGACCGGTTTCAACCGGTTCAAACCAGTTTGCACCAGTTTGAACCGGTTCACGTTCAACTGGTTTTAACCGGTTGAAACCGGTCAGAACTGGTTGAAACCGGTCTGAACTGGCCTAAACCGGTTTGAACCGGTTGAAACCGGTCTCAACCGGTTCAAACTGGCTGGAACAGGTTTGAGCCGGTTCAAACTGGTGGGAACCGGTTTGAACCGGTTTCAAATGGTTGGAACCGGTTTCAACTGGTTTGAACTGGCCGAAACCGGTTCAAATCAGTTTAAACCGGTTCAAACCTGTTGAAACAGGTTCCGGTTCAGAGCGGTTTGAAAACTGGCTGAAACGGGTATGAACTGAAACCGGTTCAAACCAGTTCCAGTTCGGTTTAAACTAGAACTGGTTGAAACTGGTCGGAATCAGCTATTTCTTCTCAGGCGGAAAACTGATAGTGGTTTAAAATGCACTGTCATTTTTTGGGGGGTAAACATGATGTGGAGATGACGGGGATTGAACCCAAGACTCCATACGTACAAAGCATGCACTCTACCAGTGAGCTACATCTCCACTTACTTAGTCTTACACAATGAAAGTGTGCACCATACATACTGAGTCACCATGTCTACATTGACCAGGACCAGCCGGCAGTCACACACAATGACAATGAGCGACTCACCAAGTCTTTGTGGGCAAGTTCAACCTTTGAAACAGCAGAATGAATCCAAACATTGCAGTGACTTTTTTTTTCAACAGCACTTTATTCTTCAACTTAAATGCAGCTGCAGGCACTTAGCCCTGCTCGCTCAGAATAACCTCTCCACAAATGCGCCTTTCAGTATTTTCAATCGACTGAAGCTTTTGATGCAAAATATGTTTTTTAAAAAGTAAGAGGGCCAATCTTAAATTGGCTCTAACCATTTAACTTATCACATTGCAAAAATAACTACCGGTACTTAAAACTTGTTTCCTGGAATTTTAGCAAAACATTTGCTAAACATTTCTATGCACCATTTCAATTCATCCATTTAAAAACATCCACCCCACCTACTTAAAACAAAATGCAAACAGAGAAAGTGACTTATTTGATGCTCTTAATTTGAACATAAATAATAAGTGTAGACACTTGACCCTCATCTCCCCCTCAAAAAAAATCCAACACTCTTGTCCAAAGTTCGATTTGTGCATGATAATCCTTCCAGATGGCACGAAAACAGTCGTCGCCGACACAAAATAAAAGTGGTCACTGGGTCTGTGGAGCACGACTGTCTGTGGTGGGACCCGCTTCCATCGTATCAGATTAGAACGGGATCAGTTCGTGGGCCTTTGAGCTTGCTGCTCACTGGGTGGCTTTGGTCTTCTTGCTTTTGCTCTTCTTGTCTTTCTTTTTCAGCCCGTCGATATGCGCCCGCAGGAGGTTGGAGTACGCCTGCAAGAGGTTGCGCCCGTTATTGTAACAACAACAATAATAATAACAATAAAAAATAAAAATCCATTTCATTTACAAGCACTGTTCAAAACTCTCAAGGTCACTTTACAGTCACAGGATCCGTATTTCTATGGGTGAGCAGCGGCAGCCATACACGCCAGCGTTCACTCAACCTGGATGCAACTCAGATAGAAAGTTAGCCAGCCAATCAATGCTCAGCAGATACCTAGCTAGATAGCCAGCTAGCTAGATAGTGACTAGATTGCTAGATATCCAGCCAGAGAGCTAATAGATAGCAAATGATGATAATAATAATAATACATTTCATTTATAAGCACCTTTCAAAACTCTCAAAGTCACTTTACAGTCACAGAATCAGTTTTTCTATGGGTGAGCAGTGGCAGCCACATACGGAAGTAACTCAAATAGAAAGGTAGCTAGCAAGCCAATTGATGGTCAACAGATACATAGATACCAGCTAGATAGTGAATAGATCGCTAGCTAGATAGCTAGCCAGCCAGATAGCTAATAGATAGCAAATAGCTAGCAAATGATAATGATGATAATAATAATAATAATAATAGTAATAATAATACATTTCATGTAGAAGCACCTTTCGAAACTCTCAAGGTCACTTTACAGTCACATGTTCAGTTTTTCTGTGGGTGAGCAGCGGCAGCCACCCGCGCTAGCGTTCACTCAACCCGAAAGTAACTCAAATAGATAGAAAGCTAGCTAGATAATTGATAGTCAATAGATACCTAGCTAGATGGTCAATAGATACCTAGCTAGCCCGCCAGCTAGATAGCCAGCTAGCTAGATGGATAGCCAGCCAGATAACTAATAGATAGCAATTAGTGAGCAAATGATAATGATAATAATAAGTTTTTTCCGTACATCACATTGTTCAACATTGAGGACTTCCTTTAATAGTATATAAAATAATAATAAGTATACAAAATAAATATAAACATATATATTCTGCTTCCAGAATGTGGAAACGAAAGCTCCTTTCAAATCGTGGTACAAGTGAAATAGGATTTAGAGATGTTTATGTTTTTAGTTTACACACAATTGCTCTTTTTGTTCATTCTTTACAATCTGTAAATTCCCAGCATCCCTACATCCACTGCTATAATATTACTGCGTTTCGTCATCATTAAAGATGAGATTAATGATAAAAGAAATCAAATTCACAAAACGTACCATCTGAAACTTGATTACTTCTTTGGTGCTCACCTGTACGACAAAAACGGAGATAACATAGTCAAGCGGGAGGACCAAACCCCAATAAGGTACAGTGATACCTCAGCCTACGAACGCTTTAGCTCACGAATTTTTCGCCTTACGAACATTAAATTCGCGAGCTAGTTTTCGGCGGACTAACCAAACCACACGGCGCTAAGTTGGCTGGCGGACTAGTTTTCGGTCGAACAGTGCCACGGTGGCCGCCGGATCGGTTTTTGTCACCCTCTTTCTTTGAGTGCAGACATGGTTTGTTATCGATGATACTTTTGCTATTATGGGACAGAAAAAGACCCCACCACAAGGTAGTTAGTGTTAAGCCGCAGAGGACACAAAAGAAAATTACGGTCGAGCAGAAGAGATCATCAGAAAACACGAACAAGGTGTGCGTTTTTGTGACTTAGCGTACCAGTACGCTAACTCGATCATTGCTACGTGTGGCTAAGGGTGTTTCCGTGTTGTCTAAGCAACGGTCTCAGGCAATAAAAGAGGTTGAAAAACTTCAGTTGATTTGGATTAACGAAAAGCAGCTAGCAGGGGACAGTGTGTGAGGGTATTATCGCCGAGAAAGCGCGGCAACTTCACTCGGATATCATCAAGAGGCAACTACATCAACGACCATCACAAAGGTAAATAAAACGACTTTATTATACAGTACAGTATATTTCTTTAATAACAATACAATGGCACATTTATTATACATGAAAGAAGGTATATTTTGAGTAGTTTTCAGGCTTATTTAATAGAAAAGTATGTTTTATAGGGACCTGGGAACGAATTATTCTCATTTTAATGATTTCTTATGGGAAATAAATGTTTGGAAGATTAACTTTTCTCCTCCCACACACTTTCTGGGAACCAATTAAGTTTGTACGCTGAGGTATCACTGTATTCAAATTCAACAGTAGGCTCACCACTGTGCTTATTTTTTTCTTGCCGTCAGAAGCTCTGAGAAGACATTTATTGTCTGCAGGCTCAAAGGACTCAGAGTGGCCTTTCCTGGGCACCGGCTTGGTTCTCCCGTCATCTGGAGGACAAAATACAGAGAGCCAATGACCACAAAGAGCTTTATGGGGCTTCACATCGAGACTGCCTGTTTGTTCAGATTCAGTAATCTGTTATGCCACTGGAAAAATATAAACACAGAAAACTATAGTCTTCCAAGTAGAAATTAACTGTTGATCCATTTCAACATTTAAAGGACAACCGACGTCTCCGGACAAGTTGTGTCCATAATTTGGAAAATCACTTGAAATGACTTCGACTGAGCGCATTTTACAAAGATTCCACCGCATATAGTTATATTTTGTTTTAAGACTCGCGCTGTTATTTTCGAGTTGATGACGATGCCTGACGTGACGTCACGTCACGTCTGAAACGCCCGTGACAGAGAAAGCGACACACAATGCATTTTGGGTTCTTTGTTTGGTCTGAAAACATCGTGTTGATCCGTGTGGATGACGAAATTAAAGGAAAACATAAATAACACGTTGGTGAATCGTTGTGTTTGCACCAAGACTACTATTTGATACTAGTTGACAAACATCCAGCAGACAAATCAGCCCATTTCCAACGGAGCTTGTGCGCCATCATGTGCATTTTCTGGGCGCTACATTGGAGTCCAGATGACTCGAATTGACACAGAAGAACTTCTTTAATCGATTACAAACATTTATGCTTTCCTCTTCAGAACTATTTGAATCATATTCATAACTGGATGAGTAGAAAAAAAGCATATTCTCCGAATCTGAACTCTCTGAAGCCATTGTTTTGATTCTGGAGCAAGGCAAGACGTCCTGGTGTCACGTCACGAACTGGGGGCGGGATTTTCTGAAAATCCCCAATTCGCAACTCATTTTGTTGCAGTTTTAGCACACTTTAAGTCATTTTTATTGGTGTTTTGCATTTGACTAAAAATAGCAGCCTGCGTGTTTCGGGTATTTTGGATGCTATAAAACGTTTTTCTAATGTCAGTTAGGAAACAAAAAATGGTGTCGGTTGTCCTTTAAAGTATTTCCAGTAGTCATTTCTTTCTTCCAATCACGCTTGGCATGAAACATGCATTAAGTACTGTTAATAGTATGATATTGGACTGCAAGCAGCAGGCAAACTTACACTTTTTCAAAGTGATGACAACGCTACCGGAGGATCTGCACTTCTGGAACAAACGCGTGAGTTCTGTAAGGAACTACAAGAAACAACAAATCAGCTTAAAATGATTAACAATACATACACAAATGTAAACTAAGTTCAAAGACGTTTCCACGTGTCAAAATCACGAGACAGAAACTGACCTAAGTAATTAGCAGTCAATTTCCTATAATCTGGCAATGTCGAGATGGTGCGATTTTCCCATGTTTACACGTGGTGGCTGATAAAAAAACTTAAATATTGAATCTCACTTATTTTGTTGTTTTGTTGATTGTTGTATTCAAAGTCAGCTTTTTTTGTCAAATATGCTAATATGCATGATATATTGGTACTAAAATACCGTGTATGAATGAAGAGATTACACAAACATTTCCTTTTTTCATAGCTTCCCTGGAGCATATTCCGAAGATAGTTTTCCGGCATTGCCGTGACTTTAAAATGATGTTAATCGATTAAAAATGTTTTTTTTTTGCAAAACTTAAATCGCATTTCACTTCATGTCACTGCTCACTTGTCTAGTCTACTGACTGCCGCTTGCCGAATGAGATTTCTCCTAATTGTGTCGAGTGTACGCGGTTGCCGAATGCAAAAAAAGAACAAGTACAAGTAAAAATTAATCGTCGCTGCTTACCGAATCGTTTTCAAGTAGCACCATGTTTGCAACGCTAACGAGACGTCAGGTTAGCGCACTGGTCGATAGCTAAGAGCGAGATAGATGCACACGTACTACTTGAGGTACTTTCTTCCTCTCCTTGCTTGTCTACTTCCGCCATCATAGCATTCGTGTACCACAGCGACAACTCGTGGTGCGGAGTATAATTGCTTGGAAGCAGCGTAACGGGAAAAGTAATGCAAAGAAGCTGAAAGACAATTTGGAATTATTAAGAATTCATGGACAAAATATAATTAACATCAGTCCACGATTCAGATATTTTTAGGCCAGCAGAGAAGGATTTGCAGGCCTTGACGGTCCGCCACTGCTGTATCGTAATATCAACAGTCTCATTAAATTCCTTGAAGAACCATTTGGTATGGTAGTTTAGCATGGTAGTCTCTTTTTGTTTTACCTTTTTCTTGTATGAAGGTACGAATAAACTTTTTTTTTCAGTCAAAGTTTCCAGGCCTGGAATAAACTTTTTCTGAAAATTGGGTTTACCTAATGTAGGGAAAGAGATGACCATTTCATGGTCATCAAATGGTGAGTATAGTTTCTGCTTTTATGAATGTTGCTGTGCCGATGACCATTTTGTGATTGGGAGCCTTTTACTGAGCGAGTTGCTTGTTTTGTATTCACAAAGGGACATAAGTCTCCTTGTGCTGGTCCCAAGCCCGGATAAATACGGAGGGTTGTGCCAGTAAGGGCATCCGACGTAAAAGCTTGGCCAAAACAAACATGCGGATCAAACCTCTGAAGATGGAGGACACTGATTCGCTGTGGCGACCCCTTGAGGGGAAAAGCCGAAAGGATAAGAATATAAAATTAAATTAGCATACGAGTTAAGTCTCACGATTTGGTCGAGAGACTCGCGATTTGGACCACAATACTCACTTTATGCAGCAACTATCGACACAATACAGACAGTTCATTTGTAAGGTGAAACAAAAGAAAATGTAACAACAACAACAAAATTTTCCAGCTACTCCCCTCAGGCAGGCGCACCAAAACCAGAAGACATTTAAACGGCTTCTTCCCCCAAGCCATTAACTCTTTAAACAGAACTGTATAATAATAATACATTTCATTAAAAAGCGCCTTTCAAAACTCAACGACACTTTACACTATTTTATTTTTGTGTGGGTGAACAGTGCCAGCCATTCGCGCTAGCATTCACTCTATCCAGAAGTAACACAGCAGCAAAGTTATGGATGGAAGAGGAAAGGAAAGAAAAGTAGAAAAACAAAGAAAGGCAGCCTCTTTGCAATTTTTTGATGATGATACTTGTGCAGCGTGTTCTACCGGAAACTAATTCCTTGTGTGTTCTACATACTTGGCAAAAAAAGATGATTCTTATGATTCTGATTCTGACATTTTTATACTAATTGAACGTTTAAATAAAAAAATGAAAGCATTTTTGTGTTTTATTGACTTCTAATTTACACTTTTGTAACGCTCGCATTATTTTAAAACGCACCACAGAGTTTCCCAAGTCCTAAATTCTGTGCCAGGCCAGATCTCCTCGATGAAGCTGACAGTTTAACTTGCTGTGTCTGTTGACCTGATTGACCCCAGGTTGTATGTGCTTCAATTGTGTATTGAGTCACAAGTGTTGACTAAGTATATAACAGCATGAAACTTTTAAATATGATCACTTCTTATTCTGTCTACTCTAATCTCTATCACTTTTCAAGAAAAAACGGGCATCATTAAGAAAGGTCGGTCAGTTATTTCCTGGGCAATAGCACCCTCTAGTGGACTTGTTGTAAATCACACCACACTGTTTTCAGTCTAGATTGATTGAGACGTACAGTAGCTCTACTGAAGGCCTAGCGATGAAATCCACGGCCCTCCACTGCGATACAGTAAAATATATCTACATATAAAGAGCGTTTATCCTTTCTTCTTCTCGTGGTGACAGTCCACAGTCTCTGTGGTGGCCGAGGTCAGCGAAGTTCACCGCAAACTCAGAGTGCCAGTCCCTGTTGAACACCGCCTGGAGCTGAGCCTGCACTGCCTTTTTACTCCATAGAGAGTGAGGTGCATGCTGGGAAATGACGAGACCCACACCGGCAGTGGTCAGGAAATAGTCACCATCCCAGTTGGATGTGCCTGCGTAAAATTGATCCTATTAATAATTGATCACATAAGTCTGAATGTCAAAGAGCAGTTCCTCACCAACGTAGGCTGCTTTGTCGGTCACCATGTATTTGTTGTGGTTGACTCGACTAAAGGGAATGTTTGTCTGGTTTCCATCAGGCAGAATGTAGAACTTCTAAACAGCAGAAACAAATAATGAAATTAAGGATCTGAACCCAGCGTTGGTTTACAGTAACAACAACAAAATCTGGATATGATGTTATTTAAATAGACAAGAAAAAATGAATTTATTCCTCACTATTTGAATACTGATGTTTTCCTTGACACTGTCTAAGGAGGCGAGTGACTGAAGGAAGGGGAGCATTCCTGGAAAGGAGTTGGGCCAGCAGCTGATTAGCATTCGGATCTTAACCCGCCTCTCGAATGCCGCTTCCCTGATGGCGTTGTCAATATCGGGCCAGTACCTGGAAGAGCAGCGCAGTGTGGAAATAAACCAATAGGTTAATGTATGGCTGAATCTCAATAAATTCTAGCCTATATTTTAGACATCACATTATTGTAGCATATAACTTCAAATGTGATGTTTGCTATCAACAAATTAGATGAGAGATTCGCTCCATAACACATGCAACAAGAAAATCACAAGGGCAAATTTAAATTACTATCTAGATTAGGTAGCTAGCTAGCTCGCTAGGTAGCTCGCTCGTTCGATAGATAGCTTGTGCGATAGATAGCTCGTTCAATAGATAGCTCAATAGATAGCTCGACAGACAGATAGCTCGATAGATAGCTATAGCTTGATAGTGAATAGCTCGATGGATAGCTCGATAGATAGCATAATAGCAATAGCTTGATAGTGAATAGCTCAATGGATAGCTTGATGGATAGCTCGATAGAGAGATAGCTCGATAGGTAGCTCGATAGATAGCACAATAGCAATAGCTTGATAGCGATAGCTCGATAGCAATAGCTCGATAGCAATAGCTTGATAGATAGCTAGCTCGATAGATAGATAGCTTGATAGATAGATAGCGCAATAGATAGCTCGATAGATAACTAACTTGATAGAGAGCTCGATAGATAGCATGATAGCAATAGCTTGATAGTGAATAGCTCAATGGATAGCTCGATGGATAGCTCGATAGAGAGATAGCTCGATAGACAGATAGCTCGATAGGTAGCATAATAGCAATAGCTTGATAGCGATAGCTCAATAGCAATAGCTCGATAGCTTGATAGATAGCTAGCTCGATAGATAGATAGCTCAATAAATAGATAGCTCGATAGATAGATAGCGCAATAGATAGCTCGATAGATAACTAACTTGATAGAGAGCTCGATAGATAGCATGATAGCAATAGCTTGATAGTGAATAGCTCGATAGAGAGATAGCTCGATAGGTAGCTCGATAGATAGCACAATAGCAATAGCTTGATAGCGATAGCTCGATAGCTTGATAGATGGCTAGCTCGATATATAGATAGCTCAATAAATAGATAGCTCGATAGATAGATAGCGCAATAGATAGCTCGATTGATAACTAACTTGATATAGAGCTCAATAGATAGCACAATAACAATAGCTCGATAGTGATAGCAATAGCTCGATAGAAAGCCATAGCTCGATAGAATCCCCCAACCCCCCACAGCCCACCTAATATTTGTATTTATTTATATTTGATGTTGGTCACCTTTTTGGGTGATGAAAACGTATACTGGGGGAATAATCCATGACAGCGACGTCAATAAAGTGTTGAGCTTCTGAGATGATAGAAACAATAGCCTCGAGGTCCTGAGTCCGCGATTTTGGGCAGAATGATGGTGGAGAACTCTTGATACAAAATAACATAATTCATCAACACATTTTTTTACACAAAGCTACATTGAGATCTTCATGGAAAAACAAAAAAAGTGAGACAGAAACTGACTGCAATGTAGAGTCTGCTGGTAATGTTATCCATTTTCACCAACAGGGGGTGCTCTTTATTGATATCAGCGTCAAAGCTGGTAGGCCAAGACACCGGCACCAAACTGTTGGACTCTCCCATCACCCAGTAAGACAGGAAAATCTTATTGAGGTCTTTTGCAAGACTGGAGCAGTTGTAGATGACCACGCCCAGTTCCTTCACCTGCGCAACCAACACGTGTGGTTAAACAACTTGTACTTCTGCCTTTTTTTCACACGCAAAAACTCGTTTTTCGTGATTAATGGGGACCTGGATCATCCACCATTGATAAAAATTAGCGGAGTTATATAATGATAACCCACGTGATGAGACAGAGTGGGTGCAAGCTACAGCCATGTACAAAACAACGTTTTCTCATCCCCGAAAAAAAAAAATCTGTGATGCACTGAAATCGCGATAAGTGAAGCGCGAAGTAGCAAGTGATCACTGTACCTGCGTCAGAGCCCTCCAGTCCATGTTGGCGCTACCGATAAATACATGCCGTCTGTCCACTATCCAAAACTTGCTGTGCATCACACCACCCGTCAGGCGTCCAAAATTGACCTCGCGGACGTCAACTCCTGGAAAAGAAGGATATAGGGACGACGTTGAGAAACTGATAGAGAATAGACAGAATGGAAGTTATGTTTAAAAGTTTCCTGCAGTTATATGCTTAGTTGGTTGAACATGTGGGACTAGAATACACAATGGAAGCACAGAAAATCTGGGGTCAATCTGAGGTGAACAGACACACCCGGTTAAACTGTCATCTTCATGTCGAGGATCTGGTCTTGGACTAATTTAGGACTTGGTCAACTACTTCACAGGAAGAGCTCATTAGCCAGGATACAAATCTATTGGTTCATGGAAAGGACAACCCATTAAAATGTCCATGTGCTGTTGTTTTATAGTTGTTGGTGCTTGGGACATCCAGGGGTGTGGCATTGAAATCAAGAAGACTATGTTTTACTAATGTATCACTTCAATTTGCATATACTTTCAATAAATAGCTCAGCAGAGGGCTTCAGAAGTTGGGTGTCGGTCATAAATGGTTGCGTCCCAGGCCGGTTAAAGGACAACCGACACCATTTTTTTTTATTTCCTAACTGACATCAGAAAAACATTTTAGATCAGGGGTGTCAAAGTCATTTTTTGCCGCGGGCCACATTGTAGTTATGGTTTCCTCTCGAGGGCCGTTATGAATTTGGGGAACCCATTAGAATGTTTAAATCCCTTCAAATATTACATATAGAGCACACAGCAAATTAATGAATAACTCGTTTTCAAATCTGAAGTCAAGAATAATGACTTTTATTGTGGTTGACATCCAAAAATATGACATTTTGGCTCAAATTTTAGCAATCATCATGGAATTTAACAAGTTTGATTTGCTTTCGCGGGCCGAAAAAAAATGATGTGGCGGGCCGGATTTGGCCCGCGGGCCTTGACTTTGACACCTGTGTTTTAGAGCATCGAAAATACCAAAAACACGCAGGCTGATATTTTTAGTCAAATGCAAAACACCAATAAAAATGACTTAAAGTGTCCCCAAAACTGCCACAAATGAGCTAAAAACTGGGGAATTCATAAAGTCCCGCCCCCTTGTTCATGACGTCACATCGATACTCCTTCACAAACTGCATTGCTCCAGAATCAAAACAATGGCTTCAGAGACTTCAGATTCAGAGAAGACACTTTCTTATTACTCATCCAGTTATGAATATGATTCAAATAGTTCTGAAGAGGAAAGCATACATGTTTGCAATCGATTAAAGAAGTCCTTCCGTATCAATTTGAGCCGTCTGCAAACGATGAAACCGGTGAAGAGCTGGACTCCGATGTAGCGCCCGGAAAATGCACAAGATGGCGCACAAGCTGCGTGTCGTCCAGTATATAAAGCCAGTTATCAGAGCCGTAAAGCCGCCTGTGACTGGTTAAAAGCCGTGGTAGAAGATCAGAGGGGTGGGTTTTACGCACACACACAAAGAAGACCGCCACACAAACATGAGATGTTGAGATGAGAGAGAAAGCTCCGACAGCGCTCCAGAGTAAAAAAAAAATGACACGGTGGAAAGTGGATGTTTGTCCCATCGGTTTGCTCCACTAATATGGTGATTGCTCTCTTTCACCAGGTGACCTCACAGTTAGCATGCAGTGTGACTAAATGAGTAAACATGCATCAAACTTCCGCTATCCAAGCGCCGAATCGCTAACTCTGGTTAGCTTCCTCGTTCGCCTGTGCTTCGTTGGTTATGGGCTGATTTGTCCGCTGGGAATTTGTGTAAACTTACACCTTCTTTATACGTGTTACCGCAATTGGCTGCGACACACGATTTACCATCGCGTTATGTAGTTTTCCTTTTAATTTCGCCATCAACATGGTGTTTTCAGACGAAAAAAAGGACCTAAAATGAGTTGTGTGCCGCTTTCTCGGTCAGGGGTGTTCCGAATGTGACGTCACGTCAGGCATCGTCATCAACTCGAAAACAAGACTTCCTGAATATTCAGTCTTAAAACGTAAAATATAGCTATATGCGGTGGAATCTATGTAAAATGCGCTCAGTAGAAGTGATTTGAAGTGATTTTACAAATTATGGACGCAACTTGTCCAGAGGTGTTGGTTGTCCTTTAAAGACAATATTCCTGTGTTCGAGCCTTTGTTCACAGTGTCCGAACAAACAACTCTGACAGAAACTAGACACGGTGTGTGCTCAAAATCATCGTGCACTACCTTTCTCAGCTAAGATCTTTAAGTTGGTGGAATTTGAGTTGACCGAAGGAAGGCTGGTCACCACTCGGACTGAGATGTTCCTAGAAGGAAGCGATTGAAGTTCCTCAAGGATTTCCCGTCCCTGTTGTTGCCAAAGTCAAGTGTTAGTTTATCAACTAAACAAAAATCTTACCTCATGAGAGATTCGACGTACGGGTTTATCAGAGGAAGAGGTGATGTTGCTGTCGTTCCCAGTTAATGTCCAGTAAAAAGAAACCACTTCGAGCTCTTTCGTTGTGATGGAAAGAAGCTCCTTCCAAACTTTCTCCAAAGGGATCCCAAATGTTCCATTGTCTTTGTATTGAACATGTTGAGGAATACTCTCCACGACAAACATACTGAAAACATTCAGTGCATGCAGGCGCATTGGTTTAAAATGGTTAAATTGCAAAGTGGTGGGAATTTTTTCTCTCAATATTTTTCTCAAATTCATCTCCCCTGCCCATATATTCACATTAACTCATTCACTGCCAGGCGATGTGCTAAAATGTGTCCACCCCAGCACCAGAGTTTTTGTCATTGTCACTTTGAATTCCAGGACACACTAAATATTGAGTTTTAGGACTACATAAACATTCAATACAGTGTCGGAAACCTTAGCCTCTCTTCTTTCATCAGAAAAAAATGAATTCCTATACTACAGTAAAGTCTCGTTATATCGATATCGGATATATCGATAGTCCCGGTTATATCGATACTATTTCTATGCACGCACGGAGAAAATTACATGCAAACAGGGTCGGATATATCGATAGTCCCGGTTATATCGATATTTTTTCGGACTCCCTTGAATATCGATATAACGAGACTTTACTGTATATGGATCTGGAGTTATATATGCTTAAATGAGGGTGTCTGTCCAAAATGCAATGCAAGACATACATATTGGTTTCTATAGCGCTTTAACAACAGCTGACGTTGTAACAAAGCGCTAACATCGAAAAAAAGGGAAATGTGCCCCCTTGTGGAAAAGAAAATTCATTGCCAGAGGCAATTCGGGAATGGCGCTCTGTCATATTTTAAATTCCTGAATACATTCGTGAATGGCAGTGAATGAGTTAATTTGGTATTTCTCTGACGTGCCGTCTATCATGAATTTCCAGTTCATTCACCCCAATTATCCGTTTTTCTCCCCGAAAGACTTTTTAACCCCTCTCGGAGGTACCGTATTTTCCGGTGTATAAGGCGCATCCAAAAGCCTACATTTGCTTGAAAAGATGACCCTGAGTCTTATACGGAGGTGCGCCTTATATGTGAAGTAATATTGAGCCACAACAGGTTTCGCAACAACCTGTAGAAGAAGTAGTGCGTAACTCCAGCCCCTACTGTAGCGCCTTTAATGTGGTGTGCCTTATATTTTATATATTTATACATTTTATTTGGAAAATATTGTATTCCTTCATAGGTGTGCCTTATAATCCAGTGCGCCTGATATATGGAACAAGTTTGAAAATACACCATTGATAGGGGCCTTTTCCTCGGGTGGGCCTTCTACAACGGAAAATATGGTGTCTTCTTTTCTGCTTATACAATTTAAATTTATAACCAGATGGAAAAAGAAAGAATGTCCTTTCACACAAATAGGAATACCATATTTTCCATTGCATAAGGCGCACCCAAAAGCCTTGATTTTCTTCAAAAGATGGCCCTGCGCCTTATACACAGGTGCGCCTTATATGTGAAGTAATATTGAGACACAACAGGTCTCGTAAATACTGTCAGCAGCCACCGACTCCATTTCCCCCTTTAGAAGAAGTAGTGTGTACCTCTACTGTAGTGCCTTATAACGTGGTGTGCCTTATATTTGGAAAACTTGGTATATTTCTAAATAATATTTCAAAAACGTTTTTCATTCATAGAAAGTTTGCCTTATATATGGAAACAGTTTGAAAATACACCATTCATTGGGGGTGCACCTTATACTCCGGTGCGCCTTATAAACCGGAAAATACGGTATATTAAAACTGTTTCAGTGACAACTAGACAACCTTTATTTGGATTGTTACCTGCACTGGTCGATGGAAACATTATGATTTGCGGAGCCCTGTGAACTTTCCAGCACAGTAACAGCAAACAGGACCCCCAAGATGATCATTGTGGCCAAAACCCCAATTGAAGCCACGCAACGGGTTGACTCCTGATGTGATATAAAACGAGTTAAATCGTACAAGTCAATACATGATCGAAGAATTGATCACAACATACCTTTTTGTGTTGTTTGTCATGAAATTTACACATGGTGGAGATTCTCAAGACGTAGAATGTCGATTGCAGGTTTTCTTGTTAAAAATAAAATAAAAATGAAACTCTCATAACAACTAACGTGCCTCACTTGAAATAATTTTGCACTTCCCCCTCTTTAGTTTTACCGTACGCAGATCACTTCCCCTTTTTTTGGTCCCTTTCACTTCACTGTTTAGACCGAGCTTGAAATAAAAACAACTACAAACAGTGTTTGAAATAACATCTGCCCGGAGGCCCGGGACGTACAACTTTTATGTCGGGCGTACAACTTTCAAAACGTTTCGGCCCGGGTGGCCGACAACTTCTTCAAGAAAAAAAAATTTTTTTTCAAACTCAAACGTTTGTTTTATTCAATAAAGCAAAAGCTACGAGATAACCGTTACAAGCCACGTGGACTCCTCTTTCTTAGCGTATTCTGCCTGCAGTAATTGCATTACGATGCAGCACAGTGCACCCTAGTGGTGGAAACAGTTAAAACCACTCAAAAAGTTGTGGAGTAGCCATTTTTAAATATAACAGTGGAGAGGTGTGATCACATCCACATCCATCCTCTTTCTTTTGACTTGTTCAGGCACAATCTGTAAGTACATTTACACCATTATACATTTTACTGTTTGTTGTGCAAGTTATTTATAAGCCTACATCAGTATTTCATCAGTTAAGCATTTCACATGCTTACCATAGAATTGTTGAATGAGCTAGAGAATAGGCCTGTTACATTCGTGTAATTTTATATGTATAATTGGATGATGTACAACATTCGTATTGTTTTTCTGTTTGTATGCAGTTTTAGAAGAAATATTTCGATAACGATACTAGTGCAGCGTGTTCTACCGGAAACAAATTCCTTGTGTGTCCTACATACTTGGCAATAAAGATGATTCTGATTCTGATAAAACTAATAAACGGTGGATTCTCATCTTCTTGTTTTTTTTATTGGAAGATTGTTAAACTCGCTGTCCACACCAACATATGGTTAGGGCAGAAGAAAGCGCCTTTCAAAACTTTCAAGTGCACTTTACAGTCACGGTATAGTCTGAATCACGAAACAGGCTTCTGATTGGCTGCCAAATGAGCCAAATTTGACATGCTTACCATAGAATTGTTGAATGAGCGAGAGAATAGGCCTGTTACATTCAATTGATACTTCGCAATATATATATATATATATATATATATATATATATATATATATATATATATATATATAGAGAGAGAGAGAGAGAGAGAGAGAGAGAGAGAGAGAGAGAGAGAGAGAGAGAGAGAGAGAGAGAGAGAGAGAGAGAGAGAGAGAGAGAGAGAGAGAGAGAGAGAGAGAGAGAGAGAGAGAGAGAGAGAGAGAGAGAGAGAGAGAGAGAGAGAGAGAGAGAGAGAGAGAGAGAGAGAGAGCGAGCGATTAGTGTTGCGTTTCAAGTTGTGAAAAATGGGGAAGGCAACTTCATGGCCGGGCAGGCAACTTTATGGCTGGGTAGACAACTTTTCAGAGTTGTCTGCTCTGGTGTCCGCTAACTTTTTGTCATGAGTTTCAGACACTGCTCCAAATGATCCATGTTATCCAATACAATTTATTAGAAAAAGACCCTCATAATCACATGACACAACGGTCAAAGACAAATAAGACAGCATGTGATTCTTTATCCAAAAAACCGCAATGGAACAGACTGACATACTCGTTTTCATTTCAGTTTTGTAAATTTAAAAAGGACTTTGACGGGATTGCCGTCTTCAATCCCGTCAAAGCAGATTAGCAGCAAAACAACACACATTCACTTGTAAACATCTTGCACTCGGGCTGCGAGAAGCATACTAAACACAGCTTTGTGGCACTTGCAATCGCGCTCAAAATGGATTGGGGGAAGAGAAAGAACATCAACCTGCTCATCTACCACGGTTACTTTCATCCTTGCTGTCTCACAGGCTAAAAACCGGGCCCAAGGGATCACTTTGCGTCATTTGATGCAAAAGTCCCCAAAATATTCAGAGTTAAGTAATGGAGGACTTACAATGCGTACTTTGACAATAATAACATACGCAGAAAAAAAATGGATCTTGTGATACAGTAGAAGTTAGATGTTATCGTTAGCATCTTGGCTAACGGTTCGCTGCTGCTTGCAGACAGCAGCGCATTTAATCGGATACATTTGAAGGTTTTATTTGGTGACCTTCCTTTTTTTGTCAGTTGGGAAGGGATAACTGATCCGATTGCATCGTCCACTTAGCTCCCTGAAATCGTGTTATCTGGGGGACAAAATGTAAATGTCCGACAAAATATAAATATTGTTGCATAAATCCGCTCAATATATCTAAACATGAAAGAATATTTATTTTGAGGAAAAAAAATAGCTATGTTTAAAACTAATCTTATTTTTAACAATGGACACCACAATAATTTTCCCCTGAGATGATTCCTCCAGTTTTGCTTTCATTAAATGCCATTAATTCATTTAGATTCATCTTTAAAAAAACGTCACTTGAAATGGTGAAATTACTGGCAAATAACGCACGCAATCAAGTCGTTTTGAGGGTATTTGATAAGGAAGCCATTTTAGGAAATCCTCAACTTTGGCTATGACTATGTCGGATATTTTGGTGGCATTTCAAGATGTCATGCTCCAAATTCAGTAGTCTTACTTCGACTTTCCATCCCCGTTCAATCCCACCTGCGTTCGTGACGTTTGAGCCGAGGGGCTCCCGACGTTAAACCAAGCGCCCCTCTCGCAGATCATCTGGCGTCACGGCGGCCCTCCGCACGCTCTCGCCGGGCCTCTGACCGCCGCCTCGTTTGGAAACCGAGTGGACCGTACGCCAGTCTCGTGAGGGTGCAGTTCTGGATGCGTGACCCGCGAGTGAGGAGGTGACCTCATGGTCAGAGGAACGAGCGTCCGGCTGCCAATTGGGTCCCATGACAGTATTGATGACTGGAAAGAAAAATGATCATTTATCAAGTGAATTACAAATGTCCCCATTGTGGGACGATTAAAGGCTTTCTGGTTCTGATTCTGAATTACCATGGCGGGTATTCAGATTTGACTTACTCTCAACTTGTCTTTGGACTCTCCTTAATTCTTTCAAAATTGATGTAATATCCTGAAACACATGCACACAAAAATTCAACCTTAGTTTGAAAACAAATTTTAAAAAACAATTAAGTCATTCAGTGCCATTCACAAATGTATTCGGGAATTGAAAATATGACGTAGAGCGCTATATTCCTGAATTTGTTCGGGTTTAGGTTTTTCTTGCTAGGGTTCCGATAAAGCGCTGGCCAGACCTCTGGCAATGTTTTTTCCTTTCCATAAGGGGGCAGCATTTCCATTTTTTCCATGTTAGTACTTTGTTCCAGCTTCAGCTGTTGTTAAAGTGCTGTGTAAACCAATATTGCATTGTATTTTGGACAGCCGCCCTCATTTCAAGCTCATATAACTTCCCCCAAGCCGTTAACTCTTTGAACAGTAGCCCAAATGGAATTGTATAGTGCCTCTGCATTTTTTTTGCTGATGATTCTAGTGCAGCGTGTTCGACCGGAAACAAATTCCTTGTGTGTTCTACATACTTGGCAATAAAGATGATTCTGATTCTGATATAACTGCAGACTCAAATCATGTAGGAATTAACTCATTTTTTCTGATGAAAGATGAGAGGCTAAGGTTTCTAATACTGCATTGAATGTTTATGTAGTCCTAAAACACAATCTAATAATAATAATCATCATCATCATTCATTTATAAGCACCTATCAAAACTCTCAAGGACACTTTACAGTCACAGGATATTTATTTCTGCGGGTGAGCAGCGGCAGCCACACACGCTACCGTTCACTCAACCCGGAAGTAACATAAAGTAAAAAAAAAACAAAACAAAAAAAAAAAATCATCCATGGCGGTATTCGCTGTACCTGGCACCAAGCTTCAATGATCCGTGTGTGTTGTACTCCACAACGTTAAAAACCAGTCATTGAACAAGGTGTGTATTATTACGGTCATATTCTGTGGGTACTGGAATTTGAATGACAATGACAAAAACCGTGGACTGGACTGGACAAATTTTTGCACATGTCTGGCAGTCAATGAGTTAAAAAGGGAAAAAAAAGTTATCTCATACCTTGTTGGATGCTTTGACAACAAGTCCATCAGTGTCCGTATTAATTTCAGCCTCTATTTGTTCCCAAACATCCATCCGATCATAAAACAGCAACCTAGACACGGGAAAGCAACACAATTATCGGACAAATAATTGTAGTTTGTCTGCATCGAAAATGAACATCTTTGTTCGGAAAAAAAAAACCCAGGATGGATTGTAAAACCAGACATGAATGACACTTTGTGTGAGAGTCGGGGTGAACAATTATTGTACTTTTTTTTTAACTCATTCACTGCCATTCACCAATTTATTCGGGAATTCAAAAGATGACGTAGGGCGCCATTCCCGAATTTGTTTGGGTTTTGTTGTTTCATGCTTGGGTGCCTATAAAGCACTGGTCATACTTCTGGCAATGTTTTTCCCTTCCACGAGGGGGCCGCATTCGCCTTTTTGTCAATGTTAGCGCTTTGTTACAGCATCAGCTGTTGTTAAAGCCCTATATAAATCAATATTGCATTGTAATTGGTACAGCCGCCCCCATTTCAAGCTCAGATACACCCTTCTGCAAATTAATTGCACCACCCTGTGATCTAAACTGTCTGCTAGTTTAAATCATTGTAAAGCTTGTGAAAAGTTCAGAACAATGTTTGCCACGATCAGGGTGGAGTCTGTCTGATATACTAGATCAACCACATTCCCGAATTACTTGTTTGCTAGGCCTCTGATTGGATAATTAGTGGATTACCATGTCCTAATCCCCTTTCCGTCGGGTATAAAAAGAAGGGGTTTCTGTCTCATAAATCAGTTCTTCTTCAACGAGATGGATACAACACTGTGGATTTCTTTGCACACAATGATATTATTGTGATGGATTGGCCTGGCAATTCAGCGCACTTGAACCCGATTGAGAATTTATGGTCAATAATCAAGATTTGTCTGCGTGAGAAAGATTGCACAACAAAATAGACCTAATTTCTGCTATAATTAAGTACGACCTGGTACAGGGACGCTTCCATCATCAACAACTGTCAAAATCTGGTCGGTTCCATGCCAAAACGCATCGTTGAGGTGATAAAGAACAAGGGAGGACACACTTCTTACTAAAATGTACATTTGAATCATTTGAGTTGTCAATCAATTTTATGCCAAAATAACAGGGCGGTGCAATTAATTTGCACAAGGGTGTAACTCCGGACCTATATAACTTTAGCATTAACTTTTTTTGTGGTGAAAGACAATGTAATATTTCTTGCGCCGAATTGAATGTTAATGTAGTCCTAAAACCTATATATTCTGTGGATTCTGGAATTCAAGTGACAATGATAAAAACCCTGGCACTGATGTGGACACATTTTTGCACGTCTGGCAGTGAATGAGTTAATCCCATGCATGAAAGCACCAGCACGACACTATCTTCATCATCGAAATATTAACATTTGTGGTGTGATTGCCAAAGATCATAATCCGACAGTCAACACAAGTCCAATCAATTCAGTTCTTCCGACGTTTCGAAATTGTGAGCTGTGGTCTCGTGAGATCTTACTTGATCTTCTCAGAAAGCTGCTCTGTGTTCTGTCTGATGGCCATGATGACCTGCAACACGGGGTTCAGCATGGGGTCCTCCACAGTGACCTACGCAAACAAGAAAGGTACTTCATGACGATTTCCGACGGTTCACCTCAGGATGTTTTTGGTGAGGCCTTGGGGTGGAGGGAGCAGGGGGGTTTGTATCAGACCTCCTCTCTGCTGTGAGGTTGCAAAGTGGAGTTCAGATCCCGGTCACTTGAGGGAAGGGATGGTTCTGCTGTTGAAGAAGAACTTGGCGGGACTCTCTGATAGTTCAAGCCCATCTCTGGTATACGCTGAACAAGCTGAAAAATAAGTGTGGGTGAGACTGATCCAATTAGGAGGTTGGTAGATAATAGACAGAATAGAAGTTATGTTTAAAAGTTTTAGTTGGCGGAACACAAGGCCCACAATGGAAGCACAGAAAATCTGGGGTCAATCTGAGGTGAACAGACACAGCCTGTTAAACTGTAATCGTCAGGTAGGAGATCTGGCCATGGGCTAATTTAGAACTTGGTAAACTCCTTCACAGGAAGAGCTCATTAACCAGGTTACAAGTCTATCGGTTCATAGAAAGGACAACCGATTAAAATGTCTATGTTCTGTTGTTTTATGAATGTTGGGCTTGGGACGTCCAGGGGAGTGGTATTCAAAACAAGAAGATTGTGTTTTACTAATGTATCACTTAAATTTGCATATACTCTCAATAAATAGCATGGCAGTGGGCTGCAGAAGTTTGGCGTCGGTCATCAATGGCTGCGTAAAAGACAATCTTGCTGTGTTCGAGCCTTTGCTCACGGTGTCCGAACAAACATTTCTGACAGGGGTACACAGGGGCGGAGCTACACGGTGGCCACCCCTTGTCACCTCATAGAAAATCTTGATACCTATGCTAGTTCTGCCATTTTCACATAAAGAGTGAATTATTTCAAAACTTTGATACTCTGCCAAAAGTTTTTGTCTTTATCTTCTTTACATTAATTTTACTTCTTGATCATACCATCCACAGTCACGGTTCTAAAGCGACCACCCTGAAATTGTTTGTTTACCTTTTCATGAGCCGTCACCGCAGAAACAGGTACGCTTCTCTCCGCCGTCAAATTCGGTGGGCCACCTTCTCCCGCAACATCATGAATCTCTCGGGCTAAGTAGGCAAGATCTTTGGCAAGATCTTGACTCAAGCTATTAAAAACAGAGACCGAAGACTTGATGATGTGAATGCTGCAGCTTTTGCCATGAAACAAAATGCTATTCCCTACCGTGCAATCTCGGCACTGTGGGTGGACCAGTTGCTCAGGCTCTCACTATCTTGGTTCTCCTCAGAATCCTTGTTGGAGGAGTTGGGGCGCAACGGGAGGATCGGGCGGGACCGAGCGAGGCGATGCGGACTGTGAGAGGCTGAGGAAGGTTGGGAGCGTTTGTGTTTAGGGGTGATTTGATTGGAGTCGTACTCCTCATCTGACGTGGAGCTATAGCCGCAACCTTTCTGTCGTCTCCGGGAGCCTTTGGCAGGATGAATTGGTTTGGATTACCGGGAATTAGTAGGGACAAAGGGAGGAAGAGGAGTGAGAGATAGGGAGAGACAAAACGATTCCATCATAGTACACCAACAAGAAAATTTGAACACATTGGGTCCACTAACAGGGGCGGAGCCAAGTGATGGCCAACGGTGGCCGAAATATTTGATTCATGTAGTGAGCCGTAATCAGTTATTACAGTCAAACCTTGTTTTTTTTTTTTTACAGGATCCGTTCTAGGAACCTTTTCGAAAATCAGTTTGGTCGAATACATACGAAAAAAAATGTGTTCCTGCAATTTGTGCAAAAATTTGTCCACTCCGGTGCCAGGGTTTTTGTCATTTTCACTCAAATTCCAGAACCCACAGAATATTGCGTTTTAGGACAACATAACCATTCAATTAGGCGTAAGAAACCTGAGACTCTCTTCTTTCATCAGAAAAAAATAGTTAATTTCTAATTTAGGGTAGTTGAGGGCAGTTGTACAAAATACAATACATATTGATTTATATAGCACTTTAACAACAGCTGAAGATGTAACAAAGTGCTAACATGGACAAAAGGCAAAAGCTGCTCCCTCGTGGAAGGGAAAAAAACATTGCCAGAGGTCTGACGAGCGCTTCATCAGCACCCCCGCAAGAAAAAACACAACCCCAACAAATTCGGGAATGGCGCCCACATCACACTTATCAATTCACAAATAATTTCAGGAATGGCAGCGAATGAGTTAATGTCTGCTTTTTTTTGTCGTGATTGAACAACCCAAACACGCCTGCTCACAATGTAACGCTACACATGGACAATGTCAGTCACAATGAGACACGACACAAGGAAGTGATGTATAAGGAAGCAGAATGCAGTGATGCATTCTGCTGGACTGCATTCTGGAAGCAGAATGCAGTGATGCATTCCGGTGCGCTCAGTTTGGTCAAGAACCAATTTTCGGTTGTAGACTGAGGCATAAAAAGTCTGAAATTCTTGGTCGAAAACCAAATTGGTGGAGGACCGAGACGTTCGAAAATCAAGGTTTGACTGTACTTTCACAATTTAGCAAACAATCGACATGGCTGAGAAGTCATTATACATCATACCAGCTGTAGTCAGAGTCACAAATAGAATCGTACTGCCCAATACAAAAACAAGAAACCGGCAAAGGAAAAGGCATTAGCTAGCAAGTTAAGCTTAGGGAAATTTGTTCCCCCGTGTACTATGAGTCTTTTGGGAGAGGTTCTCGATGTATGGAAATTTCTCCAAAATGATAAACAATGACTTCTCAACTCTGTATGCATTTGTAGTTGTAGACATTTCAGGTTCCACCTCTTCCCACTGGAAAAAAACAAACCTCTGCGCCCACTTTTGTCCACTGGTGAGTAAAACGTGGTGTGGAAGTACTCATTTCTTATGAATCTCCGATTGATAAGAGAAATGAGCAAAATGTTGGTTTGACTTCCACAGCACAGCAGCTGAATGCATACATTAATGATACCGTTCACAATATCCCATCAGTATGTCAATGGCGCAATTGGTGGGTACTGTGGGGATGTAGATTTTATTATTGTTAGTATAAGTACTACTAAGTAAAGTATACCCGACCTAAAACTTTGGTTAAAAAGGGCCGTCCGAGTAGAGACATTATGAATCTAAGTTGAAACCCATAAAAAAGCCAAACCAATTCATCACTGGGTCAGATCTTCAAGTCCCGTGCCTGTTAAGTTCTGGTCTCTCAAACAATAGTGACATGTTATCATGAAAGGAACTGCTTTGTGGAAACACTTTAGGAGTCTTACTTTGCGTAGTTCTTTATGTTCAGACATTTTTTTGGTTAGGATCATCGAGGAAAAGGTTTCTTCAGCCGTCATCTGCACTTGTTTGAAGGTGTGGATGTTTCGCTCCTCATCTGAAGAGCTTCGTCAGCGAACTGAAGTTGTGATCGTAACCCTGGGCCTATATACTATATATCCCTAATGGACAGAGGTGGCTATGCCAGACCTCTGCTCTGATAGGTCTCTGTGATTAGGAGCGAAACGTCTGACGTTAAAAGAAGTACAGATGACGGCTGAAGAAACCTTTTCCTCGATGGACTACTCCTGTATGACTCAGTCTACAAAGACGTTTGGTTAGGATCACAAAATTGTCAATATAATCGTCAAATATGGTTTTAGAATTGAGTGTTACTCACTTGCTGTGCTGCTGGCATATTTGGCACTGCTGGAGCGTCCGCGGGTGATGGGTGTTCTTGCTTGGGACGTTTTCAGTGGTCTTTCGCCAGGTTTTGGTCCGAGAGTAGACGCCTTGTAACCAGCCATGCCGCCAGACTCTGGATTACGGTTTGGGAACGCTGTGTTCTTTCCCGCCCACTGCGGTGAGGTGGAGTTCTCAGTGTCACTGGCTGTGTGGAAGGAGCTTGTCCGCCGGCGAGGCATGGCCAGCATATCCCATCTGGAGAGTTTTTTACTTTCCTTAGCGGGGACATTAGCCGTCTCCCTGGAGAGACGGTCCGTCTCTGTGGTCTCGTTGTCAGAGGCTTCACCAAGGCGTGCTCGCCGGAGCATCGATGCCCGGGTGGGTCTCGGTGCTGAAAAGCTATTCATGCGGCTTAAATTTTGGGTCACCCTTGAATTCTTCACGTTGGAGCTTTGAATGTCATCACTCAAGTCCACAGAGCCAGATTTGCCAATACTACGACTTAGTCCGCTTGGTCTTCCGAGAGAATCGCTCTTTTCTAGCCGGTGATGGTTCATAACAGAAGACTGGTGGTTTGAATAGTGACTAGATAGACTTGGTGCAGAGGTCTCTCTTTGGAGACCACCCAGCGGAGGTTTATTCATCAGTGGGTTGCACCTGAGTTTACTGCTCTGCTGGCTGAGGGTACTGGAGGAATCCACATCAGACTCCCCAGAGACGCAATCTGGAATGGGTGATGGTGTTGTTTCGGACTGGCCTGCTTGGATCTTGGCCTCCAGAACAGCCAAGACGTCTTCAGTCTCTTTGAGGTAAGAACTGGTGTCCTGGCTGCTGGTTTGGTGGAATAAGTCAGGATTGGGGTCACCGAGAGAAGAGATGTTGGGGAGTCTGGTGCTGCTCGGCTGCTCCTTGGTGAAGCTCTCTTGTCTGACAAAGGAGGACGCTGATGTGTCCTTGGAATCAGAGCTCAGTGTGTCTTGGACCAGAATCGAAGCGGACATGGTGGGTCTGACTTTGCCTGATTCCTGGCTTCCTCTTCGCTTGGTCAAGGTCGCTGTTGAAAAAGTTTTGGGTGACCGTTTTTTCTCTGTTTTTTCAATAGAGTTTTCGGGGAGTTTTGAGGCTGCGTATTCGGTTTCTCGGGTGTCGTCGTCTTGATCATTTGATTGGACCTCATACTCATTCGTTGTCTTTTCCGTGGTTAACAGCGGCTTCCTCCGCGTTTCTACGACGGAACCATCGTCAGACTTGCTGGCATCACTCAGACTGTCGGGCTCCACGTCATCCTGCACTGACAATCTATGAATGCCATCCTGAGACTTGGTGGCAACCAAGCTGCTTTCTGCCACATCAAACGTTGAATGGAGATCGTGTTGGATTTGAATGTTGGGAACTGGAACATCACTCTTCTTCTCCCCCAGGGTAAATCGGGCTCTCGAGGTTTCGGAGCCAAAGTCATTATTTTGGCCAAGTTTGCCTGTGATTGTGGTCCTTGCTACAGTCAAACAGTTAACAAATATCAAACACGCATTGTGGAGCAGAAAATATTCATATTGATCAAGCTAACAAAGTATCATTTGAAACGGACATATGTTTTAATTCGATATCTTACCGCTTCCCCACAGCTCCTTCTGGGACGACCTATCATAGTGGCCAGACGAAGAGCCAGTCTCCACGTCTACCAAGCTCGCCCAGCAAGACATCCATTTTGGAGCCCCTTGCATCAACGCACCTGCTGTCTCAACCTGCGTAAGGTAAAACAAGTCATTGTTTTTGTCCCTTACTCAGATAAAGCACTGGTGATTTTGTTTTATTTCTAATCGGCGAACAAACTTTAAGATGAGGAACAACTGGAATTAGAGAAACACACAGTAAAAAGTCACAATAGGGATGATTGCAAAATAGAATGACATCTGGCACAAGATTTCATTTCAGGCTCATGGACAGACAGACAGACAGACAGACATTTTTTTTTGCAAATTTCCCCATTGTGGGACGATTAAAGGCTTTCTGATTCTTTCTGTTTTTTTTCAATGCTCAGTTTAGATTGATATCACCTATAATAGTCAAATTAAGTCAAGCGAAATGTATTTGTATAGCTTTGACTCACAGAAAAGTCTCAAAGGGCTTCACATACTCACAGTTAGATATTAACACCATCAAGGATTTCATCACCCCAAAGAAAATCTAAAAAAAAAGACATCTGGAGTACAATAAAACATTTTGATAAGGGGCTATTGACAGGCTTAGCTGGCTAGGAAGGTCTGATACTGTAAATAGCACACAATGAGGCAACCTACTACAAATACAGTATATACACTGTTAAATTTGTACACTTTAAACAGTCAATCCAAACTGAGAATGACAAGATTATCAAAATGTTCTTGATCCAGCTCTTCTTTTAGGCAGAAAATGGTGTGGGTGATCCTCATGTGTTGTCTGTTGGATTAATTTCCGATTCGATTTTACAGTTTGTTAGATTGAATCAAACAGCAAATGTGCTAAAGAATGTGAGGAGAGAGAATTGTAGGAAATCAAAAGGACGATTTTCCAAAAAAGGTTGAGGCCCAATTTACTGACCTGATTTTAAAAATTGGTCTTACCATAAATGATTGATTTTGGGGAGGAAAAAAAATCAAATCTGAGCAGGCAGGTTTACCTTCAGCCCACATGCTCCTTGCTGTGGAGCAGGGCTCACCTCCCCACTCTTACTCTGCCTATGCGGCTCCCCGCCCTCAATAATAAGAGGCCTAAATTTTGCTGCTGTATCTGCTTTGCTGTAATTAGTTCCTTCTGGATTCTCAACAACACCAAACACCTGGAACAAAGCATTTCAAGTCGGTAATCGGGCCTGGTCAATATCCAGGACTCCATTTCCTGGATGAGACCTCATTCCCGAAAGACATGAGACCACGGAGCAAACATGGTTTTATGGGTATTACTTTGCAAAGGAAATCCACAACAGTCGAGAAAACTCGCCTTGTCAATCATGTTGCGGGCCTCTTGAAGCTCCTTATCTGGGTCATCTGCTTCAATGGTGTAGGTTCCCGCTTCACTCAAAGTATCTTCTTCGATATTTCTAGGGCCGCCGTTGGTCATCTTGGCTTCCGCACTTTGACACACGAGAGGCATCTTCGGCACCTTGAGGGGAACCGGTTGGTAGATCGGAGAGGATGTCTTGGGTAGAAGTGAAGAATCAACCCTATCAGGGCTGGTGAGAGTCTGGTCAGGCTGTGAGACTTGTGATGTTTCAATTTCAGGTTTTGTCGCTGGACTAAATGTTTTTATGTCCTCGCTGGAAGAAGACATGTGCTTTGTGTGTTTGAGCCATTCCGCTTTGAATTCCTTTGCCAGTTTGGATCTTCGTCCAACACTGCTAAAGGGTCTTCCGGAAATGGTGGATGATGATGACCGTGATGAAAAACCAGTGCTAATTCGTTCCTCAGTTTTTTCCCGTCGTAGGGAACCGGGTCTCTGAGAACTGGTGGAAGCGGGTCCTTTGAGGGGAATAGTGTACCGTTGGGACGGGGGGGTGCTACAAGCTAAAGTCTGGACTTGCCTCTGACCAACTGGACTCGTACTTTTCCGGACCTTTTCAAAGTGGTTCCTGAAATTTGAAGGTTCCGATGGGGTGGTCTGAGAACGTTTCCTTCGTGGGTTATCATCGGAATGCTCGTCATAAAATTCGATGACAAATGCTCGATGAGGATCTGCCTTGGCAGTGACGGATTGAGATTGTGGTGGAGAGTGGGAGGATGGCTGCTCTGAGTCGGTGAAGCGCTGAGGGGGTGAGGCTCTCTGGGACCGAGGTGGACTCTTGGGGTAGACCTGTGGAGTTTGTGACTGGTGCAAAGTCTGCTCATTGATTGTGGGATCTTCTGAACCAACGTCATCGACATTTTTATAGTGGTTTCCTGAGGATGAAAGAACACAGATCACGTTTGTAGAAACCATGACTGTTACCGGCATTCATAAAGAACCAATTGACTTTGGTACGCACCCTTCGGAAGTGACGGATCACCAACGTCGCTGAAGATATTTTCACCCTGGGACCTACTCTTCATCATGTTCCCGGTGCTTTGAACCAGCCAGTCAGCAACCTTACTTTCGGCTGACATCTCCTCGGTGGGTGCGGTAGCAGCCTCAGCGGGAGGAGGCTTTCGCTGCTGACGAAAGGAGAACTTAGTGACGTGGTCCTTGATCTTCATTTTCCCTGGGGTGCATTCATCAAATTCGATCGTGAAGGAGGCGTGGCTTTGGACCACGGGAGGTGTGGGGGTGGACAGGACGTGGTCAGAGGGGTCTTGAGTGTCTTTTGTTGGAACCTCCTGAAGTTGCAATTCTGTTTTTTTGGAAAGCCGCTGCTGGAATTCTTTTCTGGGAATCTCGAAGTAGCTAGGCTCTTGGCGATAGGAGAATATGGACTTCCCCTGATTGTCAGACAAAGAACCGCTGAGAGGATATCTGGAAACTTCTGGAACAGATTCTAGTGACAAGAAGATGGTAGACAAAATAAATATCATGGGCAACATTTTCACAGCGCGCTTTGTTCAGTGAAAAGGTCGGTGCAGTTGCACAGTCTGCGACTGGATGGATGCATGGCTTGAGGAGCCCGCGATGAGAAGTAGTGTCAGCGCAGAGCGCCCATGCTTATGTGGAACTGTTGCGGCTTGGAATTGAAGCGGATGTATGTGGTTCGGGAGATGTGAGACAATCTGTTTGCATCAATGGATGCTACAGCTTCGTGTTTGCTTTCAACATTTAGCTTGTAGTCGACGTGCAAATTCCACCATGACATCCCTGATCCACTGGTGAAAAGGACCCTTTGATCCTCTCGTTGGTCACCTTGAACTGCTTCATGCAACAAAGAGGGTGCAGAAAGTGCTCAAGATTGAAGACTGTCTTTGTGTTATGTGTCGTGTCACATTATTTGTTGTTTTTGTTTTTGACTTCAAGATGGCCCCGCGAGAGTGGCTGCCGTTATAGCAGTATTTTGTTTTTCCTGCTTTGAAATGTAAATTTCTCCACTGTGAGCCAAATAAAGGCTCATTGAATCAAATCTAAAGGTAATGTTGTAGCTCTCAGATATCACTCAACCCATGCACCAATCCAGCTATAACACTCGTTCAAGGTCCCACGAAAGTTGGAATTTTCAAATTTGGGCAAAAGGGACCTCAGTAATAGGTAGTCAATCAAACATAGGGCAATCATGGTCGGTTCACTGCACAAATGTTGGCCGTCAGGCATTTTTAGGATTGGGTTGTCAATATACATCACTACCAAAACAGAAATCTATGAATACTTCCAGTTCACAGTTGCTGAACGCAGCGCAACATCACTCATATAATCTCTCCGATTGCCGCACAAGATGAGGTTTACAAATCAAGCTAACCGACCGCCTCCAGCAGCTTAGATAGTCATAAAATCCATCACGAGGCAGACAGGCATTGCCCATTGGCTTGCTGTGGTCACAGCTGGTTCATATTCCAAAATTCAAGCCAGCTATTTTGGATAGCTAGCTGTATAGCTACCTAGATAGCGCTATCTAGGTCGATCGATCGATCGATCGATCGATAGATCGATAGATCGATAGATAGATAGATAGATAGATAGATAGATAGATAGATAGATAGATAGATAGATAGATAGATAGATAGATAGATAGATAGATAAAAGAAAAGTATTTCTAAATAAATTCTGATTCTTAGATGTCTCGCTATTCTGTATATCAAACTACAGTAAAGTCTCGTTATATCGATATTCAAGGGAGTCCGAAAAAATATCGATATAACCGGGACTATCGATATATCCGACCCTGTTTGCATGTAATTTTCTCCGTGCGTGCATAGAAATAGTATCAATGTAACCGGGACTATCGATATATCCGATATCGATATAACGAGACTTTACTGTAATGGAAACAACAAACGCAGTGAGACACATTTGCAAAATACATTTTCGGACCTGATGTCTGAAGGTCTGTGGGTTTTCCGCTTCCATTGTGGATTTTAGTGGCTGGATCCTCATCCTCACCCCACCAGGATGGTTGGCCATAAAGAGGAGTTGGCTTTGATATCGGTTTATCTGTAGTAGCTAAAAGACAAACGTAACATGTTAGCTTTGCTCACAAGTGGATTTTGCCTCCCCTTTTTTGTGTGTGTTTTGAATCATGTTACAATGAATGTGTGACAAGGTGATGGCAAAAAAAGGGGAATGGGGTCAACCATGTGACCCAAATGCTATAATCCTCTGGATACAAGAGTGGATGAAGCTCATACTAATCTTCAAGGGAGGAGAAGAATACAGCATTGTGAAAAACCGCGTTTGTGTCCAAAACTCCAAAATGTAGACTTGCTCTATTGCAAGTAAGAACACCCTTCCGGTCTGAACTGGATTGGACAATGATCCACTTTTACTTTTCCAAAGTCATTTTTTTGTCCAAGATGCAGTCAAACACTATGTCAAGTAGTGCGGCAAACTAATTGCTGCTTTAATGAACCACACCCCTGTAAAATGTGCACGGACTCGCCCTTATAGGACTAGAAAAAAACTTTACATCTTGAGCAGCAGGATTGGAAAAGACGCAGAAAACATAATTTCCGAGCTCTCTTTGAAGTTAAGACAGAGTCATGCCAGATATTTTCACGTGATTAACACGCAAAACAAAAATATCAAAGTGCTGCAAACCGGGGAGATGTTGAGTCATCAAGCAGTTGCTTATATGTAATTTTATGTCAATGAGACTGGCTGGAGAAAAATGTCAGGTGTGATGTGTGATAGAAGTGTTTCAGCTAGGATGAAAGGAAAAGTGTATAAAACAGTGGTCAGACCAGCCATGATGTTTGGACTGGAGACAGTGCCACTGAAGAAAAGACAGGTAGCAGAGCTGGAGGTAGCATGTGAACAGCCTGATGGTATTTCTGAATAATTCTTGAACTATTTCCCTGTGGTGGAAAATAGGATTGGTTGAGATTCCTGCAGCTCACAAAAGCTTAGATATCATGAGAACAACTTGAAGGGGAGACCTAACTCCGACACTAGTGATGACATGGCAACGAGGACTAAACAGCGCTTTAACTCATTCACGAATTCATTCTGGAATTGAAAATATGACATAGAGCACCATTCACGAATTTGTTCTGTTTTTTTTTTTTCATGCTTGGATGCCGATAAAGCGCTGGCCGTGGCAATGTTTTTTTTTTCCATGTTAGCGCTTTGTTCCAGCTTCAGCTGTTGTTAAAGCGCTATATAAACCAATATGTATGTATTGCATTGTATTTTGGACAGCTGCCCTCATTTCAAGCTCATATAATTCCAGAGCCATATAATTTAGGCATTAACTCTTTTTTTTCTGATGAAAGGACAGAGTCTAAGATTTCTAACACTGTATTGAATGTTTATGTAGTCCTAAAATTCAATATTCTATGGGTCCTGGAATTCAAGTGACAATGACAAAAACCCTGGCACTGGAGTGGGCACATTTTTGCACATCGTCTGGAAGTGAATGAGTTAAGAACCTTTATGGGCGTGCATCCAAAAGGCTTTCTTGTCAGCTGCCTCCGATAAGAACTTTGCCCTTCACCTTTTTTACCCCTCCTGCAACTTACAATTAAGTCAAGTCGTACGGACACTTCAAGTCTATTTCTTGACTGGCAATATAAACTTGGAACTTTTGGCTCAAAAAAAGGTTTTCAGAATGAGAACGCCTTTAATAGTCCTACAATGGGGAAATGTGCATATTATGATTGATTGTCCAAGAGAAAACCAAAAAAAACTGCCATTTGAGTCAGGAAGAGCTAGCCCCGCATGCTCACGTTCTTTAAAATCAATTTATGCTAAAAACTGTTCCCGTTGCTCAAGCTGAACAGTTGTTCCCAAAGTATCCGCCTGCATTGAGAGATTATGTTATGTAAGACTTGCATTGTAAGGACTCATTAATACCTGTAAGCGAAAGCGCTTTACGTTCACCCTTCTGAGGTATCTTGGCATTGGAAACAGTCTCTTTGCTCTTCTCCGGGCTCTGAACCAGCTGCTTGTCCTTCACGCGGGCCGCGAGGGCTTTGAGACCGAGCTGCAACTGGCTGGTGTACTTTTCATGCTGTGCGGCGTGAGAAGGGAAACAGGATATGAAGTGCAAGATACATCTGGATCCACAGTCCTCTGTTTAAGAAACTCGTCCCTCCCCGTACACAAAAACGACGATCTACTTAGGGTTATTCATTTTCAAAAGTTAAGCCGTGTGGTTGCATTGATGTTTCACATATCAAAGGAAAATTTTCTGCCGAGAATGCTTACTTTAAGAGCCTCCTCTGGAACCTTGTGTTGACTCTTCTCCAGGATATATACATGAGCATGTTCAAACCGGTTAAAGAACAACATATAAGGCTGATCAAACATTCGTTCATAAATAAATAAATAAATACATAAATAAATAAACAGATTAATAAATGAATCATTTCATTAACTAATTGACTATAAAGAAATACAGAATTAAATTGAATCAATAATTAAAACTAAAAAATACAGATAAAAATAAATAAATAAATAAACACAGATTAATAAATTAAACAGTTAATTAACTACGAATAAATGAATAAATAAATTGATTAAATAAATAAATAAATGGTATAATAAAAAAATAAAAAGATTGAAAACAAACTTTAAATAAATAAATGAACAAACAAATAAACAAATTCATAGATAAATAAACAAATTAATAAATTAATCAGTTACTTAACTAATTAACTACAAATAAATAATTAAATAAATACATACATACACAGAAATGGAATAAATAACTACAAATAAAAAATACAAATAATGTTTAAATAAATAAATACCTAAATGAACAAACAAATAAATAGATAGATGAATAAACACATGAATAACATAATCTGTTAATTAACTAATGAACAATGAATAAATACAGTTAAAAAAGAATAAATAACTACAAATAATAAATAAAAAAACACATTTTAAATAAATAAATGAACTAACAAATAAACAGATAGACAAATCAACATATTAATAAATTAATCAGCTAATCAACTAATTAACTATAAATAAATAAAATAAATAAATAAATAAATACATGTAGCGGATTTTGTGGCATTTGGTGTTTTTTGGTGTACAACGTAATGGGGCAGGTAAAAAAAGAAATGTTTGAAAAGAGTGTGTGACGCCAAATGCCAGGCACGGTGTATTCCGTTGTAACGACAAACATTTCGAAATGTCACAGTCTTCCCAAGATCTTTCTGACATGTTTATAAAAACTCAATTCCACCTCCTGCAAAATTTCCGTTGAGCGGGTGGGGTCAAAGGTCACAGGTTCACACTTGACAATAATCTGAAACGGCTGACTGGAAAAACCGCAGAGGATTAATTAACATGCCGATGAACTGGAGAATTGGTAGCGCCTCATTCCAGAATAGGAAGAAGTCTTAGGCCAGAGCGTCGTTTTCCATGATTTGAAAACTCATCTAGTGACATCAGTTTGAAGACATTTTTTGAAAAAGGATATCATAACCAAATCGAATGACATCCGAAAGCTTGAGGGTGATGTACGTCTGGTCCGGAATTCTGAGGTCATTTACGAACGTCTGGAAGAAAGACAAAGATGTCAACCCCTTTGATCAAAATCGGATATGATTCTACTATTTGCTCCCAGATAAAAGATACCAGGAGGTGCTTTTGCAATTGGCTGTTTTCCCATTGAACGCTAATCCGCTGGTAGACTAAAACTCTGATGAGATTATGTTCTTATGCAAGGCCAGTGACGACTATAAAAGTGAAACCACATTCAGGTGTCGTGTAATCACATCGCAAAAACCGTGATGATTTTATCGTCTGCAAAAAAGTACTCATTGACGATCAAATATGAGATGATAAAAGTAATCAGGCGGTCTATGGTCTGTATTGTCAGTGAGGAAAATTGCTGAAGTCAAATTGAATTACTGTGACGGGTCCTCACACCGCTGTGCTCTGATTACTTTGTCACGGCCCAAAGACGCACTCTTGAAAAACAATGAGCTACCTCTCTGACCACTCAACTCTGACTCCGTTGCGGATAATGAGGCAGCAGAAAGGATACGCACAGCAGACCAGGGACAACGTTTAGAAAGGAAATGCATTTGATTACAGTTGCTGTTAGCTGTCATTTGGTGATTAAGGACTGGCACCAGACCGGAGCTGACGTTCACTCACCCCGTTCAAGCTACCCAGGTCCTTCACCATGTGCTCATCTGTGTTTGGGTCGTAGTTGATCACAGCATGCTGTTTGTCAACGCTTCGAGACTGCAAAGGACAGACATTTTCGATCACTGCGATTCCCAAATTTATTCTGGAATTGAAAAGCATGACATGGAGTGTCATTCCCGGATTTGTTTTTTGTTGCGGTGGAGTGCCGATGAAGCACTGGTCTTGTTTTTTCCTTCCATGATTATTTGTATTTTGTACAGCTGCCCCCATTTCAAACTCAGATAACTCCAGACCCATATGATTTGGGAAGTAATTCTGTTTTTCTGATGAAAGAAGAGAGTATAGGTTTTCTTAGTCTGCATTGAATGTTAATGAAGTCCTAAAACCCAATATTCTGTGGGTCCTGGAATTCGAGTGACGATGACAAAAACCCTGGCACTAGAGTGGACACCTTTTTGCACGTCTGATAGTGAATTAGTTAAAAAACAAAGGGGACAAAAAAAAAAACACAATTGACCAGTGGATTTTATCGCTAGGCCTTCAGTAGTGCTACGTCTGAATCAATCCAGACTGAAAATAGTATGTTATGGTTTACTACAAATCCACTCAGAGGGCACCATTAGCCAGGAAATCACTGACCGACTTTTCTTAATGATGTCCAACTTTTCCTGAAAAGTCAGTCTTGAAAATGGTTTTAACAGTAAATCTCCAACCAAAGCAATTTCTTCTCTTCCTTCAGCCATTGTGGGTTGACAAAACTGCTATTAAATCAACACAACAATATATTTGCTAATGCAGCTCGCTACCCATACAGCGTGGCCTCTGTCTGGCCAGTATGCTCTTGGCACTAGTGGCTTGTGATCAGAGCAGTTTTCGCAAACTGTGATTGGCTCGTGACTAGCCAATCATAGTTTGCAAATACTCTAGCTTTAATCAGCGCCTTCAAGAAGGCGTTGGTCCCACTTTTGAGTTGCCAACTCGAAATCAGGCTTTTCAGGCCTTGACGGTCCGCTACAGCATTCGACGCAGGTTTCACAGTTATGTTAGCAACCGCGACATTTCAAAGTCAGTCAAAGTCAAAGTCAGCTATATTGTCAAACATGTTAAAATGCATGACATACAGCACAGATGAAATTACTGTCCTCTCGGACCCAGCGTGAAAGGCATTTATAATGACTTAAAGGACAACCGACGTCACTTTTTTGTTTTTTAACTGACACCAGGAAAACGTTTTATAGCATCTAAAATACCCAAAACATGCAGTATGATATTTTTAGTGAAATGCAAAACACCAATAAAAATGACTTAAAGTGTCCAAAGTCTGCAAAAAATTGAGCTGCGAATTGGGCATTTTCAGAAAGTCCCGCCTCCATTTCGTGACGTCACGCCAAGACGTCTTGCATTGCTTCTGAATCAAAACAATGGCTTCAGATTCAGAGAATATGCTTTCTTGTTACACATTCAGTTATAAATATGATTCAAATAGTCCTGATGAGCAAAGCATACATGTTTGCAATCGATTAAAGAATCTATTTGGGCCATTTTGAGGCAACATTAGGGGACAATCTCTCACAAAAATAAGAGGCACAAAATGGCGACCAGCTCTGGTGAAGAATGAATCAGCCCGTTTCCACAGGCTGATATATTCCTTCCATGGAGTTTGCCTCCCTCTGCTAGCGGCTTTTGGGTGTAAGACATGGTTTTCAAAAAAAAACAGTCCAGCAAAATACATTGACGTGATGGAAAGACGCTACAATGCGTCTTTTTTACGGTGAGGAGGCGGTCCTTTTCTGACGTCACGTACGGACTCGTCACCAACTCAAAAACAAGACTTCCTGAATGTTCAGCACGAGTCTTAAAAAGTAAAATATAGCTATATGCTGTGGAAACTTATTAAAATACGCCCAGTAGATGTCATTTGAAACCATTTTACAAATTATGGACACAGCTTGTCCGGAGACATCGGTTGTCCTTCAACAAACATAATAAACACGAAAACGCCAATTTGCCGGGAGAGTGAGGGGAGCCGCTGCGTGTTCACGCGCCGCCATCTTGGAAAAAAAAACACAAATAAATAACATTTATAAATCAGATAAAAAGGAAACGGGGATGAATGACTGAATTCCTATGACTTTATGCCGCTGATGGGACAAATTGGTGTGTGTGTATGCTACCGGCGTCAAAGACGATTGCCACAAGATAAGAACACTGCAGTGTCACTGGTTGGTTGCCATATTTGTTTTCCAACTTTGTGGCTCACTTTGTGAATAAAATAGCTCCCCGACTTGATTACGTTAACCGTGTTACAACAATGATACATTGCTCACTAACAGCCTGTGACTGAAGACAAATGTCTTTGCTCTGCTTTAGCAGAGAGAATGTGACGACTGCAGCAACTAGGCCACTGAACTCTAAATTAAAGACAAAGAGGGGGGGAAGATATGTGTTCTAATTGCTAGTCTGACTCCAGGAATTGGATCGTTACCAGACTCCAGCTGTCCTCGGTCATTCCAAATATGCGAGTCGGAAGGCACAGCGTTATTTGATACTAGTTTCATGCCAAACTTAATTTTCTGTGTGTCATAGAATATAGTGAGCGATGGAAAATATTCCAAAAATTAAAGTGTTAAATAGTTTGGGTGGTTTTGTGCCGACTTAAGCAGCACTTAACAAAAATAATATAAACAACCATATCACTTTTACTTGCGGAATATTATTCATTCATTCATTCATTCATTCATTCATTCATTCGTGTTTGAAAAGGGAGTAAAAGAAGCAATTTTTTAAAAACAGTAAAACCCTTCACTAAATTGCCATGGTGTTTTGAGGTTTAATATAGACTGTGCTTCCAACAGACTTCTTTGGTCGTTACCACATAGGCTGAGTCATGCTGATGTGGTGATACCAGTGCTAATGGGGCAATCAGAGCCAGCTATAGAACATTAAAGGTAATCAGACAGGACAAAAGAAGTGATCAGATTAGCTTCAGGGAGCAGTCTATTGCTCCTCCAACCTTAAAGCAGGGACCTATCAGAGCAGAGCTCGGGCAAAGCCACCTATGTCCATTAGGGATACATTTAGGTCCCCGAGTTACCAGCAAAACTTTAGTTCGCTGATGAAGCTTTTTGGATGACGAGTGGATTGGTCAAACGTTCCAGAGAATAACACACAGTCGGCTAATGGCAGATTGGTCGCGTCCCAATCGCAATGCATGATGGGAGCCTGTGCCTGGTGTGCTTGACATATTCACTCATTCACTCCAGTGCCAGGGTTTTTGTCATTGTCACTCGAATTGCAGGATCCACAGAATATTGGGTTTTAGGACTACATAAACATTCAATGCAGTGTTAAAAACCATAGACTCTCCTCTTTCATCAGATAAAAAGAGTTAATTACTAAATTATTTGGGTCTGGAGTTATATGAGCTCGAAATTAGGGCGGCTGTCCAAAATACAATGCATTACAGATATCTTCTTTTCCTTTCGGCTTTTCCCTTCAGGGGTCACCACAGCGAATCAGTGTGCTCCATCAAGCCCGGTTTTGTGCATGCCCTTCTCTCACACCAGCGACCTTCATGTCCTCTTTGACAACATCAATAAACCTCCTCTTTGGTCTTCCTCTCGGTCTCCTGCCTGGCAGTTCAAGGCTCAGCATCCTTCTCCCGATGCATTACAGATATATAGATTTATATAGCGTTTTAACAACAGCTAAAGCTGAAACAAAGCGCTCACATGGAAAAAAGGGGTATGAATGGCCAGCGCTATATCGGCACGCACAAAATAAAAAACAAAACCCGAACAAATTCGGGAATGCCGCTCTATGTCATATTTTCAATTCCAGAATAAATTTGTGAATGGCAGTGAATGAGTTAATGAAACCGGTCACACATCAAGAAGTGCCGTTGTAATAATCTTTGAATACATTAATAAAGGGAAGCGGTCAGGGTTCAAGTAACACCACACTGCTGTTTGCTGTGTCAACTTTGGACCTTTTATGCGGCGGCATCACCTAGGTGAGCCATGGCTCCCAAAACACACAGAAATCACACACCTGCAGCATGAGTTCGCAGTCGTCCCGACCAACAAATATCATCTCCCGTGGCAACCGGTGTCGCGTGCCTGAGCTGCTGACGAGAAACCATGATGTCACGCTCATCCTGGTGCTGCGAGTCAGGATCTTTTTGGCATCCTGGAACGCCAAAAACGCTAGTTAGAAATTGCAATAAGACAAAACAAACGTGGAAGAAGGTGATGTGGTCAGTGAAGCCAAAATTGAACTTTTTGTTTGTTTATTGGAAAGAAACATTCCACAATACTCCATGGTAGTTAGCTAAATAGCTAGTTAGCTAGATAGCTTATAGATAGATAGCTAGATAGCTAATAGATAGTGAGCTAAATAGCTAATAAATAGCTAGCTAGATAGCTAGGTAGGTAAATAGCTAGCCAGATAGCTATTGAGCTAATAGCTAGCCAGATAGCTAATAGCTAGCGAGCTATCTATCTAGCTCTCTGTTTGCAATCTAGCCGACTACCTATCTATCTAGCTAGCTATTAGCCATCAATTAGCTAGCAAGCTTGCTTTCTATCTGTCTGAGTTACTTTCGGGTTGAGTGAATGCTGGCGCGTGTGGCTGCCGCTGCTCACCCACAGAAAAACTTATCCTGTGACTGTGAAGTGACCTTCAGAGTTTTGACAGGCGCTTACAAATGAAATGTATTATTATTATTATTATTACTATTACTATTACTATTACTATTACTATCACTATCACAATCACTATTACTATCGTTCTCATTATCGTTATTATTATTATTATTATTATATATCCACTCCAAGATGCTGAGGAAATAACTTGTGATTTCAAGGAACTTGAGAAATACTGTTGTTAAACTGTTTGCATTTTCACTATGAACGGGTTGATTCATGATAACCTCATAAAATTGCAATATTATTTGCTATTTTTGCTAGCTTCGGAGGTGTCCAACCTTAATGATATCCATCTATACATACATAATACATACATATATAATACAGCTATACATATCAATATGCCTTTCTTGATACTTGCATGATGTACAGTTTTTTATGAAACGGTTTTGCACATTTACAGCATACAGTTGACTTTTTTATTTGGCTATGCTTAGAATATCTTGTTTTTCTATCCTTTCATCCCCCCAACCCATCAAGATAGGTTAGGATAGTGTGCTACCTCTGGTCAGTATGCGCTTATCACTCGCGGCTAGTGACGAGCCAATCATGTGACTGGCCAATCATAGTCTGCGAAAGCTCTAACGTTTCCAGCACCTTTGAACAGGCCTTGGGTTGCCAATTCGAAATCTGATTGGTTAAAGAAACAGTTTCATCAACATTGATTTTTATGCTCCAGGGCCTGCAGAATTGATTGTGAAGGCGTCCAGGTAGATTTCTGAACCTGAAACAAATGATGGCTGAAATGTGATTGGTTAAATGCTTAACTTTGCAATAACTTTTGCAAGTTATTGTATTTCTTACAAATGGGAAAAAAGAACCTACTTATCCACTTATTTGTAGGTTTTTGTAACTTGGTATTTTCTCAAAGGTTAAATATGTGCCTTGGATCATTAAATATATGGAAACGTTGTCTAGGTTAAACCAGTTTATCCAAACAATTCCAGACCGGCAGTTACTACTGTAGCCCATGCAGGCCAAAAACGTATTTGAATTTAGCAGACTGGACTGGGAAATAATTGAGCAGGGGCTTGACAAGTGTGTCTGATAGGTGTCGATGAATACACCACAAGTGCAGACGATACAATAAAGTCGCATTTAACTTAATTCCACGCTTTTTGTCGTAAGAATGAAGGGCAATTGCTTGAACTTCGGCTAAAAAAGGAAACTTCTAATACTCCCGGGTGTGTTGCTTCCTGTTAGTGCTCCCTCGTGTTAAATTTCGACTGTATAATTTACCCTTAAACGTTAAACTCGATGTGTCCTTCGAAGTGAAGTCAGGCTTGATAGACTTGTTTTGGTTGCGACCGAAACTAACCTTTCGATCACGACATTCCCCGAACACTTCACGTACCTGTAAAGCTTTCTCCGTCTTACTCCTGAGCGAAGCCAGCGTTGCGCGTCTTCGGACAATTAAAGATCGACAACCAACATGTACACGGTCGGTGCCAGGTGACGGTACCCAGGTAGATTTTGCTCACACCCTCTTTTTTTCCCCGAAGGGGAATGACAACCGGGCGAAACTCTCCGACGCCGCTCCACCTCCCGAGACCATGACGTCATTTGACAAGTACCGTCAAATCATCACCAGGAGTGGAGGTCTCACTCTTATATGAATTCCAAATTTGAAACAAATGATGTCCGCAAAGGAAACAAATGCATCTTAAAAAAATGGTATTTTACGTTAACGTGGAATATATACATTGCCATTATTTTATTGTTCAGATAAGAGAATAGAGAAGCAACTGTTACAAAAAAGTCAAGATAGATACAGTCCATTATCCAAATCACCGTTCTGTTGCAATAAATGAGTAAATAATTGTTAATGTGTTACTGAATATCATTCCATGCCGTTTTTTTGTAAAAAAAAAAAAAAGAAAAAACAAAGTCGCCACTTTCACACGTGACTTTGATTTTTACCGCAGACGTGAGCATCTTTATATTATACACAATCTTTGTCCAGGACTTGTCGAGTTATAATAATAATAATAATACGTAATAATAATAATAATAATAATAATAATAATAATAATAATAATAATAATAATTATCATCATCATCATGCTGGGTAAATTATTTCCATTATACTTCATTTTGTATTTTGTTTTTCCTATATATTTAGGTATTAAAACACCAAATGATGTCGTGGAATGGGTATTTTATCGACTTATTATTTTGGACGCGTTTTCGATCAACGGATGGTGTGAAAAATTACGTTGACAAAAGTGGCCGGTTGGTGACATCATCGACTCAGTTTCAATTTTAGATTGCTCAAAATAGGTGAAGAAACACTTAAATCAATCACTTTATGAAACTGTAACTTCGTCACAGTCTTTGTCTGTGGGAACTATATCAATGAAGCAGTGAGAATCAAAATCATATACATCAAATGATTCCAGTTGGTTAAAAAAAACTTTTGGGGGTTGTTTTTCTTTTTTTTTTTTTCATGAAAAAAAAAACCTTCAGAATAAAAAAATGGCGAATGACTTAGAGGTTTTCTACATGGCTGTAGCTTGATATGTTCAGCACGATAATAATACTAATACTAATAATAATAATAATAATAATAATACATTTCACGTGCATTTTGTCAGCCCCGCCCTGCGCCCAGTATCTCATCACGTGAGTTATTATTATATAACGTGATTTAGCTGATTTTTGTTTATCGCAGGTGGTCCTGGTCCCCATTTATCGCAAACAACAAGGGATTAATAATAATAATAATAAATAATAATAATAATAATTTACATTTTCTTAATATTTTAACATTTCTTAGCTCCTTTCAAAACTCTCAAGGTCACTTTACATTCACAGGATGAAGTTTTTCTGTGGGTGAGCAGCGGCAGCCACACTGCGCCTGCATTCGCTCAACCCGGAATAACTCAAGTTAGCTAGCTAATAGATAACTAATAGCTAGCTAGCTTGTTAGATAGCGAATAGATAGCAAATAGATAGCTGTAAAAATTTACACGAGATAGATGTTATCAGATGTTATAAATACATAGTTAGATAAATTCATAAAAACTAAATGGATAACTATAGATCTGTTGGCTAGCTGGCTAGCCATCTATTGGCTGGCTAGCTATCTATTGGCTGTCTAGCTGCCTATCTATTAGCTATGTGGCTGGCTAGCTGGCTAATTGAGTCGGGAAACATATTAGCTATCTAGCTAGCTATATATTAGCTGGTTAACTAGCTAGCCATCTTTTTGCTATCTAACTAGCTGGCTGGTTACCTTGCTAGCTATCAATTTGCTAACTATTCGCTATCTATCAGCTACTAATTATGCTGCCCCGTGGCCCAAAATGGGTCCGGTTTCGATTACTGCATCATCAAGACGGCGCCGAACGAAGTCATCTCCTGTATTGATGATGTTTGCTTATCTTCTAATTTTGTGTGTTTTAGGGCACGCAGCTGCAGGCAGATGAGACCTGTCTGTCAGGTAGGCTTGTCGTGTTGGCAGCATACATCCTTTCTTGCCAAAGACAGACTGCGAGGCCTGGCTGTCAACATCTGCTCCGGAGACTGTACCATCTGGAGGAGGCTCTGAGGCAGAGCTTGGTTGAGCAGCTGCAGAGCCTCAGACAACGTCCTATAAGTGCGACGTGTAGAGAGAGAAAACATGGCCAACACACAGCCGAGAACCTTTGTTTACGCATTTGTCTCACTTAAATCAGCCACATGTTCTTCTGATGGCGGAGATCATCGAGCCCGACAGTGCATACCGTATTTTCTGGTGTATAAGGCGCACCTAAAAGCCTTTTTTTTTTCTTCAAAAGATGACCCTGCGCCTTATACGCAGGTGCGCCTCATATGTGAGCCAGAAGAGGTCCCTCAACTCCCATGAGCAGCCGACTGTTTTTGTTCCCCCACCCCCAGTCTGTGGTTAAAGCCACGTGATTGGTCAAGAACGCAGCGGTGAGGGGAGGTGGCTTAAACATTAAAGAGACAGGCAGACGACAGTGAGAGTTTCAACTTTGAGAGAGAAAGCACCTACGATGGTGAAAGAAGGTTATGTTCCTCATCAACTATTTAATACTGATCAAACCGTCCACTCCATTCCATGAAGCCATCAACGACCATCACAAAAGGTAAATAAAACGACTTTATTGGTCAGGACAGTTTATTTCTTTACTTATAATACCATAGCACATTTATTATACATAAAATAAGGTATATTTTTTAAGGCTTAGAAAATTAGAAAGTAGAAAACTATGTTTTATGGGGACCTGGGAACGAATTATTCTCATTTTAATGGTTTCCTATGGGAAATTAATTTTTGGGATACACACTTGGCCTTACACGCTCTATCTGGGAACTAATTAAGTTCGTAAGCCAGGGTATCACTGTATTAAAAAAAAAGGGAAATCAATGGATGAGAATCAAACATTGATACTATTCTTATTAAGAATAGCCTGTTATTAAATTCATCTGAATCATTGTTTCTGCTGTTTAAATTTATACGGTATAAACTACATTTATCTTGATGAAAACTCAGGGAAAATATATTTTGTACAGACCATTAGTAGTAGAAAAGAAACATTGCACATTGGATTGTTAAAACCTTTTATTCCATCAGGTTGAAAGAAACAATTTAAAAACAGTGTACAAAGTTTATATTATTTGTTTACTAAAGCTGGTGTCCTCAGTCTTGCGGATATGGTCGGGCAGGTACAAAAAATTGCAATAAAATAAAAAAAAATCAAACAAATTTCCCTATTTTTCAAAAGGTGACAGCAAGAGGGGTGTGTGCATAGGAAGAAGCAACAATCATTTAACAAAAAAAAAGCTTTTGGAAGTGAAAATAAAAACCGTTTACATTCAAGAAGGCATAATGCACTTTTGAAAAAAAATGATTATCTGTCATCTTAACTATAATGAAAACCTCTAATCGTACTTTAAATACACGTGTTGGATCTCATAGATCGCAGATTAGCATCAGAAACATTTTTTTTTAAATTCTTCCACAACACTCGAATATCATATCATAAACTAATTTAGTCTTTTCCAACCACTAATACAAAATCCAGATACAATCATTGTGGGGCAGCAAGGTGCATTTCATTGGCACATGAAAACTTAATATTTAAAGGACAACCGACACCATTTTTTTGTTTCCTAACTAACATCAGAAAAACGTTTTATAGCATCTAAAATACCCAAAACACGCAGGCTGATATTTTTAGTCAAATGCAAAACCAATAAAAATGAGTTAAAGTGTCCCAAAAACTACTTCAAAATGACCTCGCAGGTGCCGAGTTTCAGAAGGTCCCGCCCCCTTGTTCGTGACATCACGCCAAGACGTCTTGCCTTGCTCTAGAATCAAAACAATGGCTTCAGATTCAAAGAAGATACTTTCTTGTTACTTATCCAGTTATTAATATGATTCAGATAGTTCTGAAGTGGAAAGCATAAATGTTTGCAATCGATTAAAGGAGTCCTCCCATATCAATTCAAGCAGTCAGGACTCCAATGTAGCGTCCCAGAAAATGCACGAGATGGCGCCCAAGCTCCGTTGGAAATTGGCTGATTTGTCTGCTGGGAATTTGTGTCAAATAGTATCAAATAGTAGTCTTGGTGCAACTCACGATTCACCATCGCGTTATTTATCTGTTTTCCTTCTAATTTCGCCATCAACACTTTGTTTTCAGACCAAACAAAGTACCCAAAATGCATTGTGTGTCACTTTCACGGTCAGGGGCGTTCCTGACGTGACGTCACGTCAGGAATCGTCACCAACTCGAAAACAAGACTACCTGAATATTCAGCGCGAGTCTTAAAACGTAAAATATAGCTATATGCGGTGGAATACTACTAAAATACGCTCAGTAGAAGTAATTTGAAGTGATTGTACAAATTATGGACACAACTTGTCCAGGGCGTCGGTTGTCCTTTAAATGCTGGTCTTATAAATAAGAAGTAGAGTGACCGGACATAAATTCCCACATGAGGCAAACAAAATCTTACTCTTGATGTGTTTTTTTCCCCCCCTGAAGCTCACTTTGTGTTAGGACAGAAATGTATCGTGTTTGTGACCTCACTGAGGCTGCAGAGGATTTACTGGATGAGAAACACCCAATACTCTACTAAGAGGAAAAACTCTACAGGAGGGAAGAAGGGTTTCCGGGCTCAGCAAAGGCTCGACTGATCCGGATCTTTGGGAAACCCGGATGTTTTCACTGTGCAGCATCAAGATTTTAAAGAAAGAAAGAAAATCAGAATATGATGATTTCATTTTAGTCCAAGACGACACACATCTGTGTGCAAATACTTCGGACTAGCTGGCTAAGAAGTGGACGTTAACTCACTCATTGCCAAAAATGGTGTCACATCTTTTTGATTCCAAACATTAAGTGTCAAAGATATAGTTTAATGTCTGATGTTTTTTTTATTTATCCACCCCTCCCCCCACCACCATTAACAACATTACAGTACATGAAGCGGTAGGTATGACAATGATGCTGTTCAATTGAGAATTTCAAGTTGGGATGAATGGTAATGAGGCATAACCGCCAAGACGTCGCAACCAGGACCATTTTGGATTTGAGATCAGTCAACCTGTCAACCTGCGAAACACTGCGACCTTACGAACGGCTCCATTTTTTCTTACTTACTGAAAAAAAAAAAAACAACATGCGTGTGCGGTGTTTGAAATAACGTCTGCCCGGCGTACAACTTTCTAAACGTCTCAGCCCGGGTGGCCGACAACTTCTTCAAAAAAAAAAAAAAAAAAAAAATATATATATATATATATATATATATATATATATATATATATATATATATATTTCCAAATCAAACATTTTTTTTATTCAATAAAGCAAAAAGCCACACGCAAACTGGATGGATGCATGGCTTGTGGAGCCCGCAATAAGAAGAAAGGAGCGTCAGCGCAGAGCGCCGATGTGCATGTGGAACTGTTGCGGCTTGGAATTGAAGCGGATTTATGTGGGACAGGAGATGTGAGACAATGTCTTTTCATCAATGGATGCTACAGCTGCATGTTTGCTTTCAACATTTAGCTTGTAGTCGACGTGCACATTCCACCATGATGTCCCTGATCTACTGGTGGAAAGACACTTTGATCCTCTCTTTCATCTAGAACTGCTTCATGTAAAAAAGAGGGTACAGAAAGAGCTTAAGATGAATGACTGTGTTTTTGTTGTGTCATATTATTTGTTATTTATTTGTATTTTTTTTGTTCCTTAGACTTCAAGACGGCGCCGCGAAAGTGGCTGCCTTTCCAGCAGCTCATGTATTTTGTTTTTCTATTTTCATTCCTTTCATCACTTTGCTGCTGTGAAATGTAAATTTCTCCACTGCGAGACTAATAAAGGCAAATCCAAATCCAAACCGCTACAAGCCACGTGGACTCCTCTTTCTAAGCGCCTTTCAAAACGTTCAAGTACACTTTAGAGTCACGGTATAGTCCGAAGCACGAAACAGGCTTCTGATTGGCTTACTTGCAAATTTACTTGAGAGTTTTGAAAGGTGCTTAGAAAGAGGAGTCCGCGTGGCTTGTAGCAGACAACGCAACGCAAATATTGCATTGTGCACCATGACGACAAACGACAACTAGAGCAAAATCTTCAGCAAGGCATATTTACCATAAATTAAGCAGGGGAGCATTTGTGGTAGGTACTTCCTTTATTTAAAAAAATCCTTTATACTTTATATATATTGCAACAATGTTTTTTTTTTGCGATTAGTCGTCTTATTGTGTTTCAAGTTGTGAAAAATGGGCCAGGCAACTTCATGGCCGGGCAGGCAACTTGTCAGAGTTGTCTGCCTCAGTGTCCGCGTACTTTTTGTCATGAGTTTCAGACACTGGCATGTGTAACATTTAATTGCGCAATTTTATTAACAAAATTTGACATGTAAACATGAATACTTTTAACAAGTTACAATATATTTTTAGCAATAATAAAGCACTGCTTGTTCTTTGTTGTAGACTCTACAACGGCAAAAAAAAGGCAAAATGCTCTACAATGTAGAGCATTTTGCCTTTTTTTTGCTTTGGACTAATTGAATTTGTCCTTGCAAAAAAAAAAAAAAAGAATTTGAATTTGTGATTTACGATGTATAATGTTTAGACAAAAATGGTAATGATATTACGGCGAAAAAAAAAACACGGTAAAATGTTTAATGGATTTCAAAATAAAATTCCACTTGACCAGAACTTGTCTTCTCAGAACTTTTGTTTCTTCGAGACTTTTCGCACTTTTTTTTCTCGGTCGTCGACTTCGCTTTTTACAAGTAGCGATTTTAGTTATAATTAACATTATTGCTAATATTTAATGACAAAAACAGAATCGAAAATATCTCCAAATTATATTTAACAATATTTGCGTTTCCCATACAAACTTTCTTGTATGCCGTACACATCTAAAAATGTGTACAAATCATACAGAATACAGCAAAATACGGCCGGTTGACAGGTATGTTTATGACTGTATATGAGGCCGGAAGACAAAATGGCGGTCGGAAGTCAAAATGGCAGTCAGAAGTCAAAATAGTAGTCGGAAGACAAAATGGCGGCCGTCACCAACACAGGTTGGGGCATTTTAAACAGGTGATGTGCTGTGTATTGTTAGTATGTATTCTGGTCGTTAGCAGAAGGGCGTCAATGTTATAAATGTGACAACGTACAACTGACTGAGAGGTATTGCTTGAGGATATGACATGTACGATAGCCACTGAACAATCTAAGCTAGCCGCAGTTTTCGATTAGCAGCCCTGACAATGCTTGTATATGGCCAAATCCATAATTTATTGAAAAACTGAAAGTTATCCCGAGTCATTGTAGCTAGTTTAGATGTCCGAAGAATCACAAAAATTAAAAATATCATGAATGTCACTATTCTATTTCATGTTTTGTTTCATCCATCAAAAGCCAGTTTGATGTTTTTTGGGGGGAATTTCTTCAATACTTTTTTGCAAGCTCTTCTGTCCATTACTAAATAATGGAAAACGATACTCAATTTGTTTTCCTCATGACAGAATGGTTAACTGTTTCTTTCTTTTACTTGGTAGATATTGAAAAATAAGAACCAAATTAATTAAAATGTCTGGTTACTCTCTGTGTTTTTGGTTGTCTTGTAAAAGCAATGGGCAGTGAATGAGTTAACACTATCCAAAATGTTGCCATTTGTTTTCTTTGCATATCATTTTTAATCTATCAGACTCAATGAGTGTGTTTACAACAAGGGATGTATGCAAGACATATGAACTTTATTTCAAACGTGCACTTTTGAAGCTCCCCCCAACATGTCAATTTTGAGTTCCAGAGGAGGTAAGCAATGAGCACACCAGATTACCAAAAGAACTTTGGTCCACCATAATTGTAATCTTGACTTGAAATGGTTGATTTCGCTTTCCATCGGGTTCTAAAAATATAACAGCCCTTCTTGAAACTTTAGGCAATGGTCCAATGTTTTGGACAAAGGTGCTTATGTGTGGATGCCCGATGGCTAAACAACCAGGAAATGAAGACTAGTGTTAAATTTTAAACTGGGGGTGGCGCAGGTGGGCGATTTGGGTGGGCTGGTGATGGCGGTGGGAGGGGTTGAGAGAGCTTTGTTTCTTCATGAACTTGGTCCTTCCTTGAGAACATAAATTGAGGGGGGGGGGGGTAACGCAGCAAGGAAGGTAAGGAACAATTGACAGGCCCCAGTCTTTTTGGAGGATGCAGTCGGCTTGAAGGGAGAAGGGACTGTGAGGGGGGTCGGGGGGTAGGTGAATGAGGAAAGTGCAAGTGTCGGTCAAGCCACCCCACTCGCGGAGTAGGAGAACTGAGGGAAGTGGGGTCTCCGCTCACTGTCGAAAGACTCCATGTTCTCGTCTGGGGTGCAGAAAAAAACATGTTATATGGGGGGAGTAGGGGTGACAAAACATGAAGGGAAATAACACCATATAATGCCCCCACACTTTGAGGTTGATGACCAACCCCCCCCCCCCCCCACACACACACACACACACACACACACAAAAAAAAAGAGGGGCTTGGGTAGTTATAACAGAATGTGTGCGGATGTATTGTTATCGCAATTGGTAACCTGTTACCTGCATGTGCTAAGAGCTGCTATCTAGAGGCTAAATTAGCAACAGTAAATTAGTATAGGAGTACAGTAAAGTCTCGTTATATCGATATCGGATATATCGATAGTCCCGGTTATATCGATACTATTTCTATGCATGCACGGAGAAAATTACATGCAAACAGGGTCGGATATATCGATAATCCCTGTTATATCGATATTTTTTCGGACTCCCTTGAATATCGATATAACGAGACTTTACTGTAATTGATATACATGTACTGTGCAAAATAGTTTTATTAAAAAAAACTGTACATCGTGGAAGTATCAAAAAAAGGCATATTGCTAATTGTAGCTGTATTGCATCAACATAAGGTGGCTGTGCTATTTACAGTAATTTACAAAAAGTTAATTCCTAAATTATATAAATCTGAAGTTATATAAACTTGAAATAAGGGTGGCTGTCCAAAATAAAATTCAATACATTAGCTGTTTTTAACTCATTCACTGCCAGACATGTGCAAAAATGTGTCCACTCCGGTGCTTTTGTCATTGTCACTTGTATTCCAGGACCCACAGAATATTGAGTTTTAGAACTACATAAACATTCAATGCAGCGTAAGAAACCTGAGAGACACTTCTTTCATCAGAAAAAAAGAGTTAATTCCTAAATTATATGGGTCTGGAGTTATGAGTTTGAAAAGAGGGCGGCTGTCCAAACTACAAAGCAATATATACATATTGGGTCTATAGCACTTTAACAAAGCGCTAACATGGAAAAAGAGAAATGATGTTCCCTGGTGGAAGGGGAAAGAAACACTGCCAGAGGCTATAGCCAGCGCTTTATCGGCACCTAAACAAGAAAAAAACAAAACCCGGGAATGGCCTCTCCATCATATTTTCAATTACCGTATACATTTGTGATTGGCAGTGAATGAGTTCAATGTGAAAATAATTTGTAGAAATTAATTGCTGTTATATGTAAAGAACATCTGCCTTACATTTTTAACACACCAAATTTGGCCCCTTTTGCCTGAAGTTAGGACACTCCTAAACTACAGAAAAACTTATACAGTGACTGTAAAGTGACCTTGAGAGTTTTGAAAGGAGTTTATAAATGCCATGTATTATTATTATTATTATTATTATTATTATTATTATTGTCTTTAGGACCAACCTAAACCCAGGAGACAATAATTGGGTGACGCTTTGCAGGCTCTCCAATAGAGGGCAGACTTGTCTCAGGAGAGAGGCTTTATAAAGTCACAAAAGTGTCTTTATTAATGAGGGACTTAATGAATGAGATGAAATCTGTCATGGCATAATTCTGGAACAATTAATTAATACATTAATAATAAAACAAAATAAAAATCGGACTGTTTCAGAAAAGGAGTATGTGTGGAACATCGATGTGGATTAAAACAAGGAGACTGAATGAACTTAACACAACTACCTAGCTATCTATCCAGTTAGCTATTAGCCATCTATTAGTTATCTATTAGCAATCTATTAGCTAGCTAGCTTTCTATCGATTTGAGTTACTTCCGGGTTGAGTAAAGGCCTAGCTAGCTATCTGTTTGCTGTCTATTAGCTAGTTAGCTTTCTATCTGAGTTACATCCGGGTTGAGTGAAGGCCAAGCTACCTATCTGTTAGCTATCTATTCGCTAGCTAGCTTTCTATCTATTTGAGTTACGTCCGGGTTGAGTGAAGGCCAAGCTACCTATCTGTTAGCTATCTATTAGCTAGCTAGCTTTCTATCTATGTGAGTTACATGCAGGTTGAGTGAATGCTGGCGCATGTGGCTGCCGCTGCTCAACCAGAGAAAAACTTAACCCGTGACCGTAAAGCGTCCTTGAGAGATTTGAAAGGTGCTTATAAATGAAATTTATTATTACTATTACTATATAATGAGAATGACATTGAAATATTTGGCATTACCTTGTCCAGGTGGCGTAATGGTGATGGTTTGCGCGGTGAACTCCTCATCAAAATAGCGCGTGTCCGTCTCTGAGGTAACTTGGGGCTTGAACGGGGGGACCAACTGTTTTGGATAAAAGGGCGAGAGTAGAAATTTCAGAGGGAGGAAAAAAGTTCCAATTAAATTCACGGTTTTCATCTTTTTATTCAGCGTATGTGAAACTCACCTTTTTCTCATAAACATCTTGCCATTCGATGCCGGCAAAGAATTTGTGCTGCATGATTTCCTTGGCATCGTGAGGACCACCGCCTAGCCTGGATGGATAAAGGAATAAATCCATTTAAAATTAAGTATGATTCAAAAACTGGCATTTCTTTTCATTTTTAATCTTTTATTGCTTTTAAATTAGCAATTTTTCAAGACTCGATGATGACAATCGTTAAAGAGTACAGTGATACCTCGGCTTCCGAACTCTTTAGCTCACGAACTTTTCGCCTTACTAAATTCGTGACAATAGCCATTAACTCTCTCAACAGTAACCCAAATCTAACTACAGTAAAGTCTCGTTATATCGATATTCTCGGGAGTCGGAAAAAATATCGATATAACCGGACTATCGATATATCCGATCCTGCGGCATGTAAATTTTCTCCCTGCGTTCATAGAAATAGTATCGTAATAAGCAGTACTATCGATATAACCGATATCGATATAACAAGACTTTACTGTATATAGTGCCTCTTTGCAATTTTGCACAACCTGTGGAACAGCATCCCATAATAATAATCATTGTAGCGCTATCTCTGTCCTTATTTAAACCATTGTTACTGACTTATATAATACCCAGAACCAGACAATTTGAGGCGCTCAAGGACATCTACATAATTGTACACTTGTTTTACTACAAATACGGCGACTGATCACTTTAAAATGGTACACTGATTTTCTGGACCAACTATACAACTGTTCTACCACTGGTATCTTTAGCTCTGCTTTATAATTCCCGCAGTTCTTCCTGAGAGGTACCACTTACGTTCCATACTTATTTGTCATGTTTTTTATGATGATACTAAGGCAGTGAGTTTTACCGTAGAGTCTACGGTAAAACGGAATTTAAATACGAATTTCTCTACGGCGTAGACAAATTCCTAGTGTGTTCTACACACTTGGCCAGTAAAGTTGATTCTGATTCTGATGTAGAGCTATAACACTGGAAAATCGAACAGCGGGCTCTTCCGAAATAATAACTAGGAAAGTCAAAAAAATGTCATTGCTGTGGAGATACTTCACCTCTGCATGGGCTCCTTCTTAAGGAGTCCAGAAAGCAGCGAGCGCGCCTCTAAGCCGAGTGTCCGTGGGAAGCGGATGTCTTGCAAGAGGATGAGCTCAAACAGCTTCTCGTGGTCCTGGTTGTAAAAAGGCAGCCTGCCACACATCATCTCGTACATCACCACGCCGAGACCCCACCAGTCCACAGCACGGCCATAGTCGTTGTCCTCCAGTACCTTGTTAGATTGACCACAAACTTGGGCATCAAACAGCTGGTCCAATACACATGTTCCCCTACTTAAGAACATTCCAGTTACGAACGGTACATATGAACATTTTTGCGGGTATGTCGAAAAATATTTGGACTGAGATGCTGTAAGTTATATTTTGTGTTGGCCGCCTTTTTCCGGCTGAGCTCGTGCGCGTAAAGCACAGTACGCAGCCAATCGCACACGACACATTGGGAGTTTTCAAGGGCGGGATGTTCACAAAACAGACACCAAATCCAGCAGACATTTAAACAGCTTCTTCCCCCAAGCCATTAACTCTTTGAACTCTTTCAACAGTAGCCAAAATGGAACTGTATCGTGCCACTTAGCAGTTTTTTTTGACAACGATACTAGTGCAGCGTGTTCTACCGGAAACAAATTCCTTGTGTGTTCTACATACTTGGCAATAAAGATGATTCTGATTCTGATTCTGACCAAGGGCGACCAATCACAGCCCGGCTACGCTAAAGTGTTGCCAAAGAGTTCAGGTCCCGATCCGCTGAGCTCACTTACGATTGGCTATGTAGAATACGTGGGCGGTGGGAGGAAATCTCTCTTCCCAGTTGACGCTCCAGGAGGACGCGATCCATAACAAAAAGAAATGACTGATAGCACGTCATTCAGTAATGACATGCCAGCAGCTTCAGTAATGGCTTACTGAAGACCCCAGAATCTATGTCATCGTACTACAGTAGGTGTGAATTTATTTTACGATTGTTAGATCGTCTGTGTTTTATACTATACGTGGAATCTTTGTAAAATATGCTCCATAGAAGTCATTTGAAGCGATTTTACAAATTATGGACACAACTTGTCCGGAGGTGTCGGTTGTCCTTTGAAAATACTTATATAAGCCTTAAAGGACAACCAACGCCCCTTTTTTGTTTTTTAACTGATACCAGAAAAATGTTTTATACTATCTAAAATACCCAAAACACACAGTATGATATTTTTAGTCAAATGCAAAACACCAATAAAAATGACTTAAAAAAGTGACCAAAATCTGCAAAAAATTGAGCTGCGAATTGGGCATTTTCAGAAAGTCCCGCCCCCAGTTTGTGACATCACGCCAAGACGTCTTGCATTGCTAGTGAATCAAAACAATGGCTTCAGATTCGGAGAATATGCTTTCTTGTTACACATCCAGTTATGAATATGATTCAAATAGTTCTGAAGAGGAAAGCATACATGTTTGCAATCGATTAAATAATTTATTTGTGCCATTTTGAGGCAACATTGGGGGAAAATCTCTCACCCCAAAAAAAGAGGCACAAAATGGCGACCTCCTGTGGCCACCTCCGTTTCCACAGGCTGATAAATTCCTTATATGGCGCTTGGACGCCCTCTTCTGGCCTCCTGGCGGCTTTTGGGTGCAACACGAGGTCCCCAGACCAAACAGGTACAGCAAAATACATTGACGTGATGGAAGGACCGCTAATATGCGTCTTTTTACGGTGAAGGGCGGTCCTTTAGTGACGTCACGTACCGACTCGTCACCAACTCAAAAACAAGACTTCCTGAATATTCAGTGTGAGTCTTAAAACGTGAAATATAGCTATATGCGGTGGAATCTTTGTAAAATACGCTCAGTAGACATCATTTGAAGCCATTTTACAAATTATGGACACAACTTGTCCGGAGACGTTGGTTGTCCTTTAAACATACATTCCATACAAAATATAGCACTGAAGCAACTTACGAACAAATTCACCTGACGCACGACTGTTTGGAATGTATCTTGTTCATAAATTGGGGAGCGTCTGTATATGTTTATGATTTTAGTTTATAGTGGAATGGTTGGTACATCCAACTGGGAAATCAAATGTCGCCCATCTCAAGTCGCCAAATAACGTAAACAAAATATTTGAGTTTAACTGGTGTCCTCAAATCATGTGGGTGATGAGTGCAAAAATCCAAGAGCAACTGTTGCTTATTAATGTGCTACCAAAATCACCTGCTCTCCCTACTGACCTGTGGTTTGGAGGCAGGCCGGGGCCGACCGCGACTCACATCTCATATTAGGAGCGAGGATAGTGTTTCCTCAGTAGCTCTGCATATTTAATCACCCTCGGGCCTTTTCGCAAATACACGTCAACAAGCTGTTTGGGTGTGCGGCCCGCTCAAATGAAAGAAGTAAAAAAATAGGCAACAAACATAGATCGCGTCGCTGTACACGAACAAATATGCAAATCATTGGTGAAAAGTTAGTACAAGATGGCGCCCGAGTAGGCAGCGTTTTCTTTTGTCACTTTGTGTTGTTGTGCATCATGTGGAATGGACAGGGATTGTTTTTCAGCATTTTTGTCCACGGCATTCATACATTTAACTGGATGGATGCATGGCTTGAGGAGCTGTCGTGGTTTGGAATTGAAGCGGATTTACGTGGGACAGGAGATGTCTTTTCATCAATGGATGCTACAGCTTCGTGTTTGCTTTCAACATTTAGCTTGTAGCAGACGTGCACATTTCACTATGACGTCCCTGATCCATTGGTGAAAAGGACGCTTTGATCCTCACATTTTTCATCTCGAACTGCTTCATACAACAAAAAGGGTGCAGAAAGTGCTTAAGGTTGAATGACTGTCTTTGGTGTTGTCATATTATTTTGTTATTGTTTTTTTTGTTGGTTGCTATTATGACTTCAAGATGGCGCCGCGAGAGTGGCTGCCTTTACAGCTGCTTCTGTATTTTGTTTTTCTACTTCTTCCTTTCCTCTTCCTTTCATAACTTTTCTTCTGCGAAATGTAAATTTCTCCACTGCGAGACTAACTCCCTCCCTAAAAAAAGGCATTTATTGTGTCTCATAGGAGACAATCAATGAAACTGACTCTAACCGGTCACTGAAGAATACAACCTGTTGAATGAATAATGTACCACAGAGCATAGCTGTTGCAAGGTCCTTTGGGACTTGTACTGGATTCCACCTCCTCACGCGGATGTTGAAGGTGAAATAAAGACAATGAGAACTGCGTGTTCTCTTAAAACTCAAGGAGAACGATGGTGGGTGAATTCACACCCAAGAATAGTAACTTCAGTTCAAGGATGTGGGTGGCTTTATAGAATTAGATATGGACACAACAGCGAGCATGCCGGGAGTGTCCTGGAAAACAGATGATGGCATGTGCCCCTAAAAGGAACACGACTGCCGCGTGTGCGCACACATGTGTCTGCGAGCACAGCGGAGGATGACCGGGTGAGCTGGGAGGAGTAACGTGAAGCCCAAGTGGGGTTTGGATTACGAGGCCGTCTCTATTTCCAGCTTTGCTGTCGTGTGATTCATACCGTGCGACAGCTGGGCCCGCAGCTGCCCCATATATGTAGAAGAGTGCCACAGCTGTGAAGCTGCCAGGAGCACAGGAGTCAAGCTCATCTCTCATATACGTAACCAGGACTGCCTGCTTGGGCCCCTGACTTGAGCACTCTTACGCTACCAATGAGGAGTAGAGGGGGAAGAGAAGAGCGGAGATACAAGAAAAACAAAACATTTCTGAGTGTCCACATATTATTGACCAAAGGAGGGGGACGCCAGTCATATTTAAGTGCTCAGTTTTAGAACTTGGGACCAGCCAAGACTTCAACGCACTCACCTTGCAAGTGCCCTTTTATCCCAGATATCAAATTGCTGCAAGAAGGAAACTATGACCTCTGGTGTCCTTATGAGGGAAAAGAATATAATATACTATAAATGAAAAAGAAGATATACTGTGTGTGTATATATATATATATATATATATATATATATATATATATATATATATATATATATATATACACACACACACACACACACACACACACATATATACACAGATATGTGTATACATAATTACACACACACACACACATATATAAAATGTAAATAAATAAATACATATTAATAAAAATAATGTACATATATATATACATATATATATACATATATATACACATACATACATACACACACATATAAAATGTAAATAAATACATATTAATAAAAATAATGTACATATATATACATATATATATATATATATATATATATACACACATATATATATATACATATATATATATATATATATATACACATACATACATACATACACACACACACACACACACACACACACACACATATCGGTTATCTCGATAGTACTGCTTATTACGATACTATTTCTATGAACTCAAGGAGAAAATTACATGCTCGCAGGATCGGATATATCGATAGTCCGGTTATAGCGATATTTTTTCCGACTCCCGAGAATATCGATATCACGAGACTTTACTGTATATATAAATATATAATTTTATATATATTTTTAACTTAGATATTTTGACAGGTTTTAAGTAGGGCTAAAAAAATATGTTAAAACATCTACGCAAAGCCCATTTAATCAATTACCGTTCGATCCATTCTGGCTTTCAACCTCTAAATACTTTGAATAATTAATGAATTTGTCCCTAAAGTTCTTTCAGGTTACCCCCCGCCCCGATCTGAATGCAATATTCCCAGACGTTTCAACATTCCTGTGCAGCTCACACAACAAGGTCATTGTTTACTGCAGAACAACCTGTAACACTGCCCGGGCTGCACTCTACAGAGACGCTAGGCAGCAACCCGGTTGCCGTGGAAACAGCCCCTGATGTCTCCTTGCTCTCGGTTGGAACTGTCATACGCTGGGCAGTGGAGATGAGTGCGGACTTGGCCAAGTTTGTGGAAGGGGAGTATGTGTTTTGGTCAATACGGTTGAAGGTGCTTTCATTCTGAAAGTGCTTAGGGTTGAATGACTGTGCTGTCATATTGGATTGGATTTACATGTATTAGTCTCTGTGTGCAGAAATTTACATTTCGCAGCGGCAAAGTTATGAAAGGAAGAGGAAAGGAAAGAAAGACGTAGAAAAACAAAATACAGGAGCTGCTGGAAAGGCAGCTACTCTCGCTGTTCTGTTCTTTTGACTTCAAGATGGCGCCGCGAGAGTGGCTGCCTTTCTAGCAGCTCCATTTTGATGTCAAAAGAACAAAAATAAAAACGAAATAAAAATTAATATGACAATACAAATATGTGTTACTTTGTTTTGTTCTTCTGACTTCAAGATGGCGCCGCGAGATTGGCTGCCTTTACAGCAGCTCCAGTATTTTGTTTTTCTATTTCTTTCTTTCCTTTCCTCTTCCTTTCACCACTTTGCTGCTTGTGAAATGTAAATTACTCCACTGCAAGACTAACAAAGGCTCATCGAATCTCATCCGATCCAATTTATATAGCAAGAAAAAAGTTAGCGCACTGACTCTGGTTCCTCCCAGGTCAGTATATGCCTCCCCTGATGCTGTGCAACAGCTGTAGTCTTATTCCAGGGGCAGAAGCTCATATTTCCTGAGGGGCCAATGACACCCTGCTTTTCCACTGCCAGCCCCCCCCACGGCAACAAAATTCCAAATGAGAGCTAAAAACAACGATAAGGCAACTGCGTCAACACACACATGCTTCTCCCAGAGAAATGTTTTAGACCACCAGCCAAATGCGCGTGTCCCCCCGCCCACATAAATGCTACCCCACGCTGCTCACAATGCGTTATCTAGTTACACGGGCCTCACTGGTCATACCTGCACGCAACAGGGAATAGCCACACCCTCCATATACAGCAAATATTGAGAATGGGTTGCACACTCATTAAAGGGGAGACTTCTGCTGGAGATTAGAAAAGAACAGCTGTCCTTTCTTCCACATGCTTCTTAACAACTGATGTCCAGCGACACGCTGCCAATTTGTTTCGGGTCTACTCAGGTTGCACGTGACGGGATGGCACACGCTTACTTCGAAATGACACCATTTACGCCTTTTCGTTATTAGAGATATTTGTGTCGTGTAACCTGGACATACTGATTCTTTTGCACGGAGCGCTTCTTTCTATTCAAAGTATTTGTGGTAAATATATGATATTTGTCTGTTCCAAAAAAGCTGCATTCGGTTACCTCAGGTGCAAGGTACTCTGGTGTTCCACAGAAAGTCTTCATGGTGGCGCCATCTTTGATCCCCTCCTTACAAAGGCCAAAATCGGTGATCTTGATGTGTCCATCTTTATCCAGCATTAGATTTTCCAACTGCGGGGAATATGACCCGAAAAAAGGCATATGCTTCTTAAACTGTATGAAAATAGCAAACCAGATGTATTTTCTCTATATTGATACCCATCGGTGCGATGACGAAAACCCCATCATATTACCGTATTTTCCGGTGTATAAGGCGCACCCAAAAGCCTTGATGATTTTCTTCAAAAGATGACCCAGCGCCTTATACACCGGTCCACCTTATATGTGAAGTAATATTGAACCTCGACATCTCTCGCAGCTACTGTCAGGAGCCACCAACTCCATTTCCCCCTGTAGAACACAGTGCGTAACCCCAGCCTCTACTGTACCGCCTTATAATGTGGCGTGCCTTATATTTTGAAAACTTTTGTCTGTTTATATATTATATTTGGAAAACCTTTTTCCTTATAATAAGTCCAGTGCAAATGGAAAAAGTTTGAAAATACTTCTTTTCTGCTTTCACAAATTAAATTTAGGATTTATAACCAGATGGGAAAAAGACAGAATTCCTATTCACATAAATAGGAATAGCTTATTTTCAGGTGTATAAGGCGCACCCAAAAGCCTTGATTTTCTTCAAAAGATGACACTGCGCCTTATATGTGAAGTAATATTGAGCCTTGACATGTCTCTCAACACGTCAGCAGCCACGACTCCATTTCCCCCTGTAGAAGTAGTGCGTGGTCCACGCCTTACAACGTTATATATGGAAAACCTTTTTAAACACGTCATTCATTGAAGATGCACCTTATATATGGAATATATTTGAAAATATACCATTCATTGGAGGTGTGCCTTATACTCGGGTGCACCTTATACACCTGTACATTTTACATATGGATACAGCTTGAAAATACACCATTCATTAGGGGTGCGCCTTATACTCCGGGGCACCTTATAACCTGGAAAATACGGTACACATTTCATTGACTCCTGATTTGACAAACATAACGAACATTGTGGTTTTGAAGCCAGTTTTATGATATCCACGCCACTCTTGATGAATGCCAACGTGTGGTAAACTAATGGACATTTTCCGCTCGTGAAATAAGACAACACGGCCTTTCAGTATCCCCACGTGCTCGCGCCTTCCCTTTTTTACTTCATTTAAGTCAGGTCGCTGTGGCTCACACGTGTGCCGTAGCGTCGGGGTGAGTCAGCACATCTTCCAATCCTGCTAACATTGGCATTTTCAGTCGCAGCTTGGCAGACTGAGATAGCGCCTCATAAACCCAAGGGAAACAGTCAGGGAATTGGGGGTGAGAGTGCTATGCTGACCGGGCTTGCTTTATCAGCTACAAGATGCTTGCTGTGAATCACTCAGAGCTCAACATAAACATTTCCCAGAGCAAACTGTCATTGGTTCCTTCCTGAACTGGACAAGTATCAACGCACCCTACCTTTAGATCGCGGTAAACCACGTTTCTTTCGGCATGCAAGTAGTCAAGCGCAGACACAATCTCTGCGCCGTAGAAGCGAGCACGCTCTTCGGAGAAGAGACGATCCCTTGAAAGGTGGAAGAAAAGCTGGGGGGGCAAAAAGATTGACAGCAAGGAGACAGAATTTTGTGTTATTCCAGGGAGGAAATAACAACAATTTACCTATGAGTTCTTATCAACTACAAAAATAGTCCGAAATAGTTTACCTCACCACCATTGGCATATTCCATGACAAAACAAAGGCGGTCGTGTGTTTGGAAAGAGTATTTCAGTCCCTGCAGATGAAAAAAATAAGTAATTATTTGTTTCAATCATTATATTACAGTTGTAAAATGTAATAGGCTGGTTTGCAGTACAGACGCTCCCCAATTTCCGAACATTCAAGTTACGAAAAACGGTACATACGAACATTTTTGCGGGTATGTCGAAAAATGTACAGATATGTTGTGTGTTAGATTTTGTATTACACACATTTTTCCGGCTAAACTCGCGATTGGCTGCGTACTGTGCTTCACGCACACAGAGTCTTCAAGGGCTGGATATTTACGTGATGGACAACAAGGCTGACCAATCAGCGCCCGGCTCTACAGAAGTGTTACCGACGAGTTCAGGCCCCAATCCGCCAAGCTCACTTGTGATTGGCTGTGTAGATTATTGTGGGCGGGGAGGAAATCCCTCTTCCCAGTTGACACACCAGGAGGACGGGATGAATAACAAAAAGTAATGGCTGCTGGCACGTAATTCACTAATTACAGTGATACCTCGTCTTACGAATGCTTTAGCTAACAAATTTTTCACTTTACGAACATTAAATTTGTGAGAATATAATCTTGGCATACAAACTAGTTTTCGGGAAACACACGGAGGGCCACAATGGCTGGCGACTAGTTTTCGGCGGAAGAACACCAAACCACACGGCCGAACAGCACCACCGTGGCTGCCAGACTACTTTTCCACATGCACTTTCTTTGAATGCACTCAGTACAGATGTGGTTTTTAATGGAGTGGATACTTTTGCTCTTTTGGGACCGAAAAACACCCCAGCACGGGCTAGTGTTAAGCCGAAGAGGACACAAAAGAAAATTACGGTCAAGCAGAAAAAGGAGATCATCGAAAAACACGAACAAGGTGTGCGTTTGTGTGACATAGCATCCCAGTACCAGTATGCTAAGTCGACCATTGCTACTTGTGGCTAATGATGTTTCTGTGTTGTCTAAGCAACCGTCCGTCTCAGGCAATAAGAGAGGTTGAAAAACTTCTGTTGATTTGGATTAACAAGAAGAAGCTAGTCGGGGACAATGTGTGAGGGTATTATCGCCGAGAAAGCACAGCAATTTCACTCGGATATCATCAAGAGGCAACTATATCAACAACCATCACAAAGGTAAATAAAACAACTTTATTATGCAGTACAGTTTATTTCTTTAATTACAATAGAATAGCACATTTATCATACGTAAGGTATATTTTGTGTAGTTTTAAGGCTTATTTAGTAGATAATTCTCTTTTATGGGGACCTGGAAATGGATTATTCTCATTTTTAATAGTTTTCAATGGGAAATTAATGTTTGGAAGACACTTTTCGCCTTAAACACACTTGCTGGGAACCAATTAAGTTCATGAGTTGAGGTATGACTGTACTTAGAACCGAAGAATATATGTTGTCATACTGCAGTAGGTGTGAATTTATTTTACGACTGTTAGAGCGTCTGCGTTTTATACTTCACCGTTCAGAGTTTGACTTAAACATACATTCCATACAAAATATACACTGAAGCTACTTACGAACAAATTCACCTTACGAACCACCGTTCGGAATGTATCTAATTCGTAAGGTGGGGAGCGTTTGTACACTGTGTTTTAAAATGGAGCCATTGGACTTTATGTTCTACTATGCAAAGTCATTGTACTAGTAGTGGTAGTAGGTTAAGTACTTTGTGAGCTCAAAATATAAAGACTGTCATCAAAGGCTTATTAGCGTTACTGGTGGATTTGTAGGATGGAAGCACTTCCAAACATTCATCATTTTACCAAATCAATGAAGCAAGAGTAAATACTCAATGAGCCTCTTCATGAAACTAAAATAAATTGAGTTGAGATATATAAAAGGGGTTCCCTTACTGTCAAAAAGGGGTGTTTTGAATTCTGGAGGACTCTGTTTTCTGTGAGTGTGTGCGCCACTTCATCCTGGAAAAAACAATCCACAAAAAGCATTTGACTCCCACAAAGGTTTGGTATCAAGTCATTGCTCCAGCGTCCTCCCCCTTTGGGTCTTTTCTCTGCTTTGCTATCTCGCTGGCAACCCACTCACCTTTGCAACGATCACCTCTTTTTTTAGGATCTTCATGGCATAGTAGCGACCGGTGGCCTTCTCCTTTACCAGGATAACTTTGCCAAAAGTGCCTTTTCCCAGGAGTTTGAGGTATTCAAAGTCGTGCATAGTCTAGAGAACCAGAGGATAGAAAGTGGCATCTGATTACAACCTAACTCATACTTACAACTAGACGGGACACACAAGCCCACTCCCAACAAAGTGGCATTTGATGCATGACTACAGCCACCTTTCAATTCCCATACCCATGGTTCAGCCCATATGTGGTTAACCTTTAACCCGTGCGCTAAAGAGAAAGTTAGAAATGGTTGCGTGACGGACATCCAATCCGGTGGCCTTGGGATGCCTGGTGGTGGATATGCTATATGGTGCTAAGTCAACCAGGGGCTGATGTTGGGAGACACAAGCGCTGAAGGGAGGTTTGATCGAGTCATGCGAGTGGAGGGCAAAGTGCAATAATGGAGAAGATCAATGGCAGAAGAACGAAGACACACATGAGGCCTGTTTCTGAAGAACCCAAATAACACCAATTATTTATGACAGGACTCCATCTTGCTCCAATCTATTTGTTTCTACTTTTGGATTGGATTGGATTAGCTTTTATTCGTCTCACAGTGGAGAAATGTACATTTCACAGCAGCAAAGTGATGAAAATATGAGGAAAGGAAGAAGTAGAAAGACGAATACAGGAGCTGCCGAAAAGGCAGCCACTCTTGTGATGCCATCTTGAAGTAAAAAACAAAACAAAATAAACAATGTGATGCAACACAAAAGCCAGACAGTCATTCAATCTTTAGCCCTTTCTGCACCCTCTTCGTTGCATGTAGCAGTTCTAGATGAAAGAGGAGAGGATCAAAGCATCCTTTTCACCTGTGGATCAGATACGTCATGGTGGAATGTGCACGTCTGCTACAAGCTAAATGTTGAAAGCAAACACGAAGTTGTAGCATCCATTGACGAATAGAGACTGTCTCACATCTCCTGTACCACGTAAATTCGCTTCAATTCCAAGCCGCGACAGTTCATGAATCATGCATGCATTTAGCCCCTTTAGGAGGCATCCTCTTAAATGTCATCAGCTTCCACATCTGTTTGCACGAGGAATTGCATTTTTGCACATTTAGTCTCGATGCGCACCTGCATGCGTCAACATAAAATAACGTACCACTTTTTGTCTGGGTTTGGTCAGGTAGACTTCCATATCCATGGGGTCTGGAGAGGAGTCCATCATCTCTTCTTCTTGCTTCTGCAGTCCTTCCGCCACTGCTTGGATGGCTTTTGTCCATTCTTCCCTAAAGGCAGCAGAAAGAAGGTATCAACCTATTTAGCAACTAAGCAAAGTCATTGCTAATTTTATCAAAAGGACTCCAATTTCAAGTGCAGGTTCTGCCAACTGGATCTTATTTGAGTGTAGAAATATTAAACAGGTAAACCAGACATCTGTGTAAGCTTCAGGGTGTAGTCCTCTTCACCCCCCACCCTTCGAGCAGGGACCTATCAAAGCAGAGGTCTGGGCCAGAGTTACCAGCACAACTTTAGTTCGCTGACGAAGCTCTCGGATGAGGAGCGAAACGTCCGACACCTTCAAAGAAGTAACCTTTTTGGCTGAAGAAACCTTTTCATCGATATATAAACCACAGTTTTTCCAGGGTTCATAATTGCGTGGCGGCTGCCTCGAGCTAATTTTGTGCCATCCTCAGCCAGACTGTTTGATATCGCTCAACACACTGTAAGGCCCCAGCTGCGCTGATTAGGCAATTTTTGTCCCTCTGCGACAGTCATGTATTTCAACTGCAGTAGCAGTGTTCGGCCACCACGAGGGCACTATATCAATAGTTGAGCACAGGAAGGACTTGAAACAACTACCAAAGAAAGTGATAAAAACGTGTTCTTACCCGCCCGCAAGTCGGCACTATTGGTTTCCTGATTTTTTTTTTAATACTGCCTTTATTTTTATTTTGTACCCAAGCATGTCGTGTTTATAAAATAAGTTTCCTTCATTCATTTTTATTTAGTTATTAATGTATTTATTTAATTGTGCATTTGTTTATTCCTTTATTGTTACATGTATTTTTATTAAGTTATTAATTTAATCATGTATTTGTTTATTGCTTTATTTTTATTTTTTTTTATTATTAATTTAATTAATTAATTTGTTTATTTAGTCCATTTGTCTTCTTATTGGTTTATTTAATTTGTTTGTTGATTTATTTAGTTATTTATGTATTATTTATTTAATTAATCATGTGTTTCTTTATTCCTTAATTATTTTATTCATTTTTATTTAATGATTAATGTATTTATTTAATTGTGCATTTATTTGTTTCTTTAAGTGTTTGTTGTTTGTCTGTTTATTTATTGCTATCTATTAGCTATCTGGCTGGCGAGCTAGCTATCTATTCACTATCTAGCTGGCTAGCTATCTAGCTGACTGGCTAGCTAGCAAGGTATCTGTTGGCTAACGATTGGCTAGCTAGCTAGCTTTGTATCTACAGTGAAACCTCGGTTTACGAACCCATTGGCTTATGAACTTTCCGGTTTACGAACGTTACATTTCTGAACATTTTACCTTGGCATACAAACTATTTTTTGGGATACACACGGAGCTGCCACCATGAGTGATGTGTCGTTCGCGAACGAGCCCGTTCTCCTAACAAGAAAATGGTGGCCACTGTCCTCCATTCCCCGCCCCCGGTCTTCGGTTAAAGCCACGTGATTGGTCAAGAACGCAGCAGCGGGGGATGGGGTTACAGACAGAGAGTGAGGCCGTTCTCCAAAAAACAAAATGGTGTCTTCGGTTAAAGCCACGTGATTGGTCAAGAATCCAGCAATGGGTGGGGGGTGGGGGGGGTTAAACATTAAAGAGACAGGCAGACAGAGAAGGAGAAAACACACACACGAAAGGGAGATGACAGAGCTTGAAACAAAAAAGGGTGAGAATAGTGATAAAATGGATAGAAAAAAGTTAAAATATCCCATCAATCAGGCTCCACAAACAATCCACACAAGTCATCTGTATACTTGATGCAAAAAGCTATCAACCCAGCCAAACAGATCACAATTGATGAACTAGATACAGTTATCACAGAAAAAGCACCAACAAGGGATCATTTCTCAAGATGGTGAAAGAAGCCTACATTCCTCATTAAGTGTTTAATGCTGAGGAAACAGGACACTCCATTCCATCAAGCCATTAACGACCATCACAAAGGTAAATAAAATGACTATTGTACAGTACAGTTTATTTCTTTAATCATAATACTATAGCACATTTATTATACATAAAATAAGGTGTATTTTGTGTAGTTTTCAGGCTTAGAAAAGTAGAAAGTAGAAAATTATGTTTTATGGGGACCTGGGACCGGATTATTCTGATTTTAATGGTTTCCTATGGGAAATTAATTTTTGGGATACACACTCTTCGCCTTGCACACTATGTATGGGAACCAATTAAGTTCGTAAGCCAAGGTTCCACTGTATTTGAGTTACTTCCGTCTGGGTTGATTTAACGCTGGCGCGTGTGCTTACCGCTGCTCACCCACAGAAAAACTTATCCTGTGACTGTAAAGTGACCTTGAAAGTTTTGAAGGGTGCTTATAAATGAAATGTATTATTATTATTCATCTCGCGGCAAAGGTTTTGAGCACTGCAGATACAGAAGGAAAAAAAAACAGTCACCCAAGGAGAAAGCAGAGTCCAGAGAAGAAAAATTAACGCAACAGGCAGTTTAAAAAGTAATAATTCCCGCTGTTGACAACATGTCGAAATCAATTTACCTTGCTCAGGCATACCGAGGAAGGGATGCGCTGTTATTTATGCCAAAAGCACTGCGGCCTATCACAGCAGGCCGCCACGCAGCCATTTACCAACTACAGGCTGCATGGATTAAAAAGACATGAGGTGACAGCAATTCACAAAGCAGTGGAAGATAAGGAGAAGTATATTAAAGATAGTAGTCACAAAAAAACATTCAACTGATGACGTTACAAAAACTGAAATATGATAGTTTCGCAAGATAATTGAAGATATTTTGCACTGCCATTCATTAATTTATTCAGGAAATGAAAATATGACGCAGAACGCCATTCCCGAATTTGCTTGTTTTTTTTCACGCTTGGATGCCGATAAAGCGCTGGTCAGACCTCAGGAAATTGTTCCCGCTCCACAAGGGGGCAGCATTTCTTTTTTCCCCCATGTTAGCTCTTTGTTCCAGCTTCAGCTGTTGTTGAAGCGCTATATAAACCATTATGTATGTATTGCATTGAATTTTGGACAGCCGCCCTCATTTCAAGCTCATATAACTCCAGACCCATTTAGGAATTAACACTTTTTTTCTGATGAAAGAAGAGAGACTAAGGTTTCTAACGCTGTATTGAATGTTTGAATGTCCTAAAACTCAATATTTTATGAGTCCTGGAAATCAAGTGACAATGACAAAAACCCTGGCACTGGAGTGGACGCATTTTTGCATATCTGGGAGTAAATGAGTTAACGCAGGATACTGAAGCGTGGACATGGACCAAGGAATGCTTGAAGTCGATTTAAAATTACAGTCAAACCTCAGTTTTCGACCATAGGCCGTTACAGAAACCTGTTCGAAAACCGATTTGGTGGAAAACCAAAACAGCACCATGATAATCAATGTAATCAATGTCTGCTTTTTTTAAAACCGTGATTAAACAATATAAACACGCCTGCTCACAATGGAACACTACACGAGGATAATGTGTCGGTACCAATGAGACGCGACACAAGGAAGTGACGTACAAGGAAGCAGGAGGGGAGTCAAGTGGTGCATTCAGGTGCACCGCGTTTGATCGAGAACCCATTTTCGGTTGTAAAGTGAGGCCTAAAAAACCTGACATTTTTGGTCGAGAACCGATATGTTCAAAACCCAAGGTTTGGCTGTAAGCTACTTATTCATCATTCTCCTCCGCAAATTTTGATAAACTAATTTAACATAATGTTCATATTCTGATTGGAAATCTAAACTAATCGTATGTTTCCTAGAAAAGAAATCCCGTCCGTTCAATTAAAAAAATCTATGCACATGACTGCGTGCGGTCAGTATGGTGCCTCAATTAGAGGCAGGAAAAATTTGTGTGAACATATTTGGATGCTTCCAAGTAAGCAACAGGTAAATTGTGTACATATACCCCACATGTACACAATTTGTCTTTTTCTTACTGTGTGAGCTGAAAACGCCATGTTTCTCACTTGCCTCTCCTCGGGGGTGTCAACATGGAAGGTGCGCTCGATGACAGTGGTCCACTGCAGGCATCGGATGATAAATGTATTGGGCTTCGGTCGTTCTGTCTTCATCAGCTGACATTCTGGCCATAAAATGAGGCAACGGTTGGAAAGGGGAGATGAAGACAAAGGCCGGTGTGTTGGGAAGCAAAAGAGAAGTGAAAGATCCACATTTATAGCAATTGATCTTTATCTGCATTAAAAAATACACTGTTGTCTAAGTTGGAAAGTATCATATTTTCTGGTGTATAAGGTGCATTCAAAAGCCCTCATTTTCTTCATAAGATGACCCTGTGCCTTATACGAGGGTGTGCCTTATATGTGCAGTAATATTGAGCCACAATAGGTCTCGCATCTACAAAAAAATAAAAAATAAAAATAAATAAAAATGAGCATGATTCAAAAATGGGCATTTCTTTTTTGTTTCTTTTTTCTTTTATTGCTTTTAAAGTGCAATTTTCCAAGACTCGGCGAAGACAACCGTTAAGAGTACAGTGATACCTCTGCTTACGAACACTTTAGCTCACAAACCTTTCGCCTCACGAACATTAAATTCGTGAGCATATAGGCTTGACTAACTAACTAATTTTCGGCGGACGAACCAAAACAAACAGCTCGACGGTGGCTGGCGGACTAATATTCGGCGGATGAACACCAAGCCACGCGGTCGAACATCGCCACGGTGGCTGGTGGACTAGTTTTCCACACCCACTTTCTCTGAGTGCAGACGTTATTTGTTATCAAGTGAAGTACTTTTGCTATTATGTGGCAGAAAAAGACCCCACCACAGGCCAGTCTTAAGACGAAAAGGACACAAAATAAAATTACGGTCGATCAGAAGAAGATCATCGAACGAGGTGTGCGTTTGTGTGACTTAGCGTCCCAGTACCAGTATGCCAAGTCGACCATTGCTATGTCTGGCTAAGGGTGTTTCTGTGTTACCTAAGCAACGGTCTCAGGAAATAGAAGAGGTTGAAAAAATTCTGTTGATTTGGATTAACGAAAAGCAGCTCGCAGGGGACAGTGTGAGTGAGGACAATATCACAGAGAAGCACAGCAACATCACTCGGATATCATCAAGGGGCAACTACATCAACGATCATCACAAAGGTAAATAAAACGACTTCATTATACAGTACAGTTTATTTCTTTAATTACAATCCAATAGCACATTTATTATACATAAAATAAGGTATATTTGTGTTGTTATTTAGTAGAAAATTATGTTTTATGGGGACTTGGGCACGGATTATTCTAATTTGTAATGGTTTCTGATGGGAAATAAATATTCGGCAGACGAACGTTTCGCCCTACACACACTTTCTGGAAACCAATTAAGTTTGTGAGCTGAGGAATCACTGTAATGTCAGCAGCCACTAAATCCATTTACCCCAGTAGAAGTAGTGCGTTAACTTCAGCCTCTACTGTAAGGCCTCATAATGTGGTGTGCCTAATATTTGGAAAACCTTTTTAATTCATTGAAGCTGCGCCTCATAGTCCGGGGCGCTTTATATATGGAAATAGTTTGAAAATACACCATTCATTGGGGGTGCGCCTTATACTCCGGTGCGCCTTATACGCCGGAAAATATGGTAATATATTTGGTCAGCACTGTGAAAGTGAAATTTTGAAATATGAGCAAATCTGTTGCACTCTATCTTATATCTTAATTTTGGTTCAAACTTGTGTTATTGGTTCCTTGCATGAACATGTCTTCTTTGCATCTTCTCCGGTACTGTGCGCATGTGTATACACGGCGAAAGCTTCCCAGGAAAAATTAATCTTTTAAAAAGTTGCTGTGTTCAATTCAGTCTTCCAGTGACTGAAGTCGGCAATTAGACAGCCCCACTGTTTGTTGAAATGTTTCCTCTCAGACGCTTTTGAGTTATTGTGGCTATTAGCCGCCTGACTTCTATAAATCTGCTCTGAGGCGCTGCCGCCATCAGCGCTCGCTTTGGTTTTTCTGAGACCAACGGCGCGGACACGTGGCGTGTCGCTGCCGACGAGGGCGCGGCAGCTGGATTGTGTTCCAACCCTCACAGAGCCATTTTGGGTCTCAGTGGTGGTCCACTCTTCTGTCCTCCATCCATCAGATTGAGGGTATTTTGTATCGTGTTCCAACACATGCTGACATTTTTCATTTGGCAGCAGATGTTAACGCAAAAGAGGATCAGAAGGAAATCTCTGCTCCCCGAATGCACATATTATTGGATTATTAAAAGATTGACATTTTACCAACGACACGATGACAATATTTTGCTGAATATAAATCAATATTTTTTCATACTTTGGCTGGTGCTGCAATTTAAACCCAGGCACAACTTGTCTAAATTACTGTAAAATCAGAGCGCAGCCTGGCAAAATGCTCATCTGGGTAGGTCTGGCCTAAAGGGATATACAGGTAACATCCGAGTTACGACCGGGTTCCATTCCGACAAAACGGTCGTAAGTCAAACGGTTGTAAGCCGAAATCCATTGAAAATGGCCGACGTGACGTTTACATGACTGGATAGTATACGATGTCTATCTGTTGTTTATAACCAACGTTTTCTATTGAATACTATTACCAAAATGTTTATAGTTCATTTTTAAATGTTATAACTTTTATTGTCATTTTTATCATTTTATATTTCGTATTATTGATTTTTATTCCTGAAGAACAGTACCTGTAATGTATACAAAACTGTTTACTGTACAGATCATTTATAAATTTTACACTTATCTTTTAGTGTCGTTTTAATCATTTTATATTTCATATTATCGATGTATATTTTATATTTAGAATTTATATAGCCAGTAAAAGAAAACACATACGTCAAGAGCTACCAGCACAATTGTAGTTCGCTGACAAAGCTTTTCGGATGAGGAGCGCAATGTCCGACACCTTCAAAGAAGTACAGATGACGACTGAAGAAATCTTTTTATTTAAGCAATTAATGATACTGGATTGCCTCTTTTTTATTTCTGCAGGTGGTCTAATAATAAGAAAATGTAAACACTGTGAAGACAAACACACAAGTCATATTTATACCGGAATACTATTGTGCATTTTTATATTTAAAGTTAATTCTGAATAAAATAACTCTCAAGCAAGAGGGACTGCTGCGGTAATTGAAAAATGTGTGAACATATTGTAACTGTTACAAGAGCGCAAATATGGAGAAAACAAACTGCCAGAAATTAGGGAAGGGGTTGGGTGCAGTGGTTTCCTTTGAAAGTAAATACTCACGTGCGACGGAGAAGTTATTTAAGGGACTTTCCAACTGGTCGAGATCTTGCGGACGCTCTTTATAGCCAATGAATGTACCGTCACTCTTCAGAAGAAAATACCTTGGCCGCCAGGTTTTGATGTATTCTCCTGTGATGAGAGAAAATGTCAACATTTGAGAAAAATAGGAAAAAATATTGTAGAAAAAAATCTGGACGACCCGATGTGTGACATTTTGTTGTTAACACTATAATGCCATATGTATCATATTTGATATGCGGGTTTCTGAGACCTCTATCTCACCAACATGATGATATTTTTCATTAAAAAAAACCTTTGTATGTGATCTGATACATATATTCTGCCCTCTGGAGCATGATCATGCCTCTACAGGCAGCTTAAGTTTTGTTTTGGTCATTTGGTCAACACGGTTGCTCCCAGTGCATCATGCTGTAGGGTTTTTCAGGAAAGTCATTGCCAATTTTTGGAAAGTTAAAAAGTGAGAATAACATCAGAATACTAATAGTCATTTTTAAAGATAAGTGTTTTCTTTATTGAAAGAATGCATTTTTATTCAGTAACTCATTCTTTATATTACATTTATATTGTGTAAAAATGTCTGTATCAAATTTGATACTCCGGTTTTAAAATAAGATTTCCCCCAGATTGTCATTTCACTTGTAATCTACATAATGCTTAATAAAATACAAACACACACTATTTTGATGACTTAATTCATTTATATCACCTTCAAACATATTTTGAGTATTTCCACAATAATTCATTATTTTTCTGGATCGCTTTATCCTCACTGGGGTCGCGGGGGTTGTTGAAGCCTATCACAGCTGTCTTTGGTCAGTAGGCGGGGGACACCCTGAACTGGTTGCCAGCCAATCCAAGGGCTGTCTCGAGATAGATTTGAGAAATTGCTGAGTCTGGGGGGAAATAGGGTAGGATGTGGGGACGTGCTGGAAAAAGTGGCTTTCTATATGACTTTGATGTCTGTCAAGTTGCGGAAAAAAAGTTGAGAAAAGTGTCCATTGGATCAAATGCGATACAAAAAAATATGAACAACATGATAGAGCAAAAAATAATAATAATTGTGGATTTTGATATAAATGTGAACTAACATCTCAGATCCCCAAAACTTGAATTTTCTGTCTAGTTTTTAATGGCTCAGGTCTGACAGGGTTAAAGAGCTGTATAAATCAATACATATTTATTGTATGTATTGTATTGTATTGTATTGTATTGTATTTTGTTTCATGTGTGTGCAAATGGGTAATTTGAAGCATGAAGGAATTGTGCTCATTCTTTTTTTTCTTCTATTATTCTTCTTGGTGCAACCCTTTCATCCAATGTGGTCATTACTATGCCGTCCTAGTGTTCCAAAATGACCACCTTGTCACCACCTTTCTTTTACTGTAGGTCAGCTGCGGCACAAATGGTTCTGAATACAAGTCAGGACCCTTTGCTCTGTTCCGTGTGTCTCCTTGACAGAAAAGTCACGTTGCCAACCCTTTAACATATTTGAAATGTCAAACTGCTTTGGACGACATTACGCACAACAGACAAAGAGAAGTTTAGTTGAGTTTGCAAGGGGGCGCTGTTCATGAAAATTATATTTTATAAGTACACTCCCCCACCCCCAACCCTCAGCTTTATTCAACCCGCGGCTTAGCCAATGCTGCATATTGACAGCATTGGCCCGAAAAGGTCGCGCTTTCGCTGTTCTGTTTTGACATTTCCCCCAATGCACTTGCTTGTTATAATCTATTCAATGTTAATAATTAATAATAATTAATAAAATGTAAATTTCTCCACTGCGAGACTAATAAAGGCAAACATATATACATATATCGTGATATATACTGTATATATATGTAAATAAATAAATGCATATCAATAAAAATGTTAATAATAAACACAAGAGACACAGACAGTCATTCAACCTTAAGCACTTTCTGCACCCTCATTGTTGTATGAAGCAGTTCTAGATGAGATTATCAAAGCCTTGTTTTCACCAGTGGATCAGGGATGTCATGGTGAAATGTGCACGTCTGCTAAAAGCTAAATGTTGAAAACAAACACAAAGCTGTAGGATTCATTGACGAAAAGAGATTGTCTCACATCTCCTATCCCACGAAAATCTGCTTCAATTCCAAACCGCGACAGTTACTGATATGCATCGGTGCACTGCGATGACGCTCCTTTCTAGTTAGTGTTGAAGCACCACATTGGTTCGAACAAACCGTGATGAACTGAGTCGAGGAGTTTAACTTTTAACATCTGCCTACGGGAGATTTTCTTTGTTTGACTCAGTTTTGGTGGTTTTGTAAACTGCAGCAATGCATTTGCCACAAAGCCGGTTAGAGTTGACGGCAACATCCGTAACTCCAAGTCATGCGTGTCCATCTCCAACAAAAATCAATTTATTCTGGTGATGCTTCAGGAAATGCTGCACCAGATGTTGTGCAGACGGGGTGTGGTAGGAGGGGGTGGGGACTAGCCTACGTACCATAGCAAGGCAACGGTAGATGGTGCAATGGGGACTTGAATATTTATAAAGGAAAAGAGTAATTCATTTTTAATTATGGAGACACATATTAGCCCCATGCAGAGTCGTAGCAAGCTGTCCTTAATTGCTCCTGTTTCCTCCGACACAGAAGTGGCGTGTGTGATGGGGCGGGAGTGGTGGTCGCATCGGGTATCTATCAATATAAGCTTCTGTTGCTCTTTCAGGGACATGTAAAACGTGATGAGGGATCTGTTTCATTTTAGTATTCATCTTTCCAAATAATTCAAAAGAAAAAAAACAAGAATTGTCTGACTAAATATCTTTTTTTTTTCAGAATTGCACTTATGACGTTAAAATAATGGACTTCTGTTTCCTGCATCACATTTCTTTGGACCACAGAATGACAAGAGCAAGAAACCCTAATGGGATAAAAGCCAAATAGATTTCCGGGATGAGACAGATGCTCAAGACACTTAAGTAAAGTACGGATATTCTGGCAGCGTTGACCGGATAAGAATGAAGCACTTTCTCTAAATGGACAGTCAAAACTTGTTGAGAAGGTGTTGGCCTGAAGACAAAACATCTGCCCAACTCCACGTCCAATACACTTCTGTCTTCAATCCCCAGCAGATGTCCCACATTTCTCACCACTACAAAATAGATTTTTTTCCCAGCCGTTTTTTTCCTGCAGAGTTTGTTTAATTCAGATCCTCCGTCATCTGTCAAAATTGAGAAAAGCATTTTTTTCCTGAAGCTAAGAAGTCATTGAGCAAAAAATGTTTTCACAGCGAAGCATCAACTGATCACAAGGTTATTAAATTGACGTGTCACGGTGGCGACGGAAAAACAGCTGACCTCTTAACATACCTGTCAAGTTGTTTCCGTTTCGGCGTAATTTGTACAAGTGAGCACTGATTTTTAAACGCGTACGGCATACATTGAAAATCCGTCCGTTTTCCAGTCCATGACGTTTTGATTTTGTCACAGTTACAGCACAAGACAAGGCACTGAATTGGTCTATAAGCTTTTGGTCGCGAACATCTCGCGTTACTATTTGCGTCTGCTTCTTCCAGTCACGTGACTGCACATTCACTTCTGCCGAATATTTTTGCTTCATTTTATGTATGGTATATAAAAGTAAGATTAGTCACCATTTTTAACGGCATATGGCATTATTTGTAAGATTGGCAACCGCCTCGGGTTGACAGGTATGCTTGTAATATGAGTCAGAATACATACAGTCGTCATTGAAGTATCGGATGTCCACCACACACACATAAATTGTCTTCCTTTGGTCAGGTCCCATCATCTGGGCTCCCAGCTGGTCTCTCACTCTGTGGTCAGTTTTGGCTGACCTATATCCCCAAGTTATAATCCATGCCAGTCCACACACAGAGGACAGTATGTGCACAATGCTGACGTGTCAGAATGTGACACCACCATTACAAAGGTAACATGGCGGATATAAACAACATCTTGAGCAAAGTTCTCATTCATATTCTTAAATTTAAAATAAAAGGATGTTTATGTTTTAGATGTACAGGGTGATTGTGGAAGATATAAAAGTTTAAAAGTGATTGTTCCTTGCGTAGGTCTCAGTCCGGACTCATTTGTGGCAATTTCACAGATTTTCTGCTTGAATTGAACCAAATCCAGCTCCAAGTCATCTTTTCGACATTAATTATGTTCTGCTTCTTTCTTTTATACTTTTTTGAACGATTGTGACTTTTGTCGCATTTTGATGATGTGTGTCGGTCAGCAAACAAACTGCGATCTTGTAATGGAAAGTTTGACTGCCACACTGCCCTCTGGTGGTGAGGTGTGCATCGCACAATAATATCGATTTTTTTGAAATTTGTCCATTTTATTGTTAATGTCACATTATTTATGTATTTATTTATGTACTTAATTTTATGTATGTATTTATTTACGTATGTATTTATGTATGTATTTATGTATTCATGTATGAATTCATGTATGTATTTATTGCGACGTAAAATATATGCTTTTGTAGAAAGGACTTTGAAGTTCTGTTCGATGCCCATTTCAAGGTAAGATCAGAGCATTGTCATCAAATGATGAATAATTGTACTTTATTTGAATGTTATTGTGCCAATGGCCATTTTATATTTGAGTTAGTTCCGGTTGAGTTGAACGCGGGCGCGTCTGGGTGTCGCAAAAAAAAAAAAAAAACTATCCTGTGACTGTAAAGCATCCTTGAGAGTTTTGAAAGGCGCTTATAAATGAAATGTTTTATTATTATTTATTATTATCTGACCATCATAATGGCATATCTGTTTTCTATACACTTATTAAAGTGGACCGTGAAAGGCTTGGAATTATTTTTTTTTTTGTTGTAACGTTGACATGATACAAAAATCAGATAAGCCATATGTTGGGCCATAAATTAAAATAAAAAATACATTGTGTTTCACAAATTCAACAACGTTGATGTACAGTTCCGTGTTCTATGTATGAGACAGACACTCATCGAGCATATCTGTTTGGAGAACTGGCGAGTCACACGGACACTTGCCATTCAACGAAATTTGACTACCTGCACGTCGGTTATGTAATGGTTACCTAAATGGCAAGATGGACAATGTGTCTAGTTGCCATGGGGAGGCCATATACAGAACATAAACATAAAGGAATTTAGCACTTGGGGTTTAAACCTTTTCTGAGCGCGTAGATGCTAACATGCAGTTCAGATGATGTTCACCTCAATGTTGGACTGGATGTTTTCGGGGTCAATTTCATAAAGAGTTGAAGCATTCCAATTTCTCCTTGTACTCTTTGTTTTGGGACATAATAGCCATGTGTTGGCTAGAATGATACAAGATAGTGTTAAAAGATTAATACATTCTGTTGGAGAGCCTTCAGTGGAAAACATGTTGCTATTTATTGTTTGTCTGAAAAACCAAAACACTGGGGACCGTTGTGGTTAGAATATAATCAAAATCAGCATTCTCTTTGTCCTCTAGAGCAGATTTTGTGAAAACTAATATTCATAATAACAGGGTCTGAAACTTATGACAAAAAGTCAGCGGACACCAGGGCAGACAACTCTGAAAAGTTGCCTGCCCCATTTTTCACAACTTGAAACAGAATAAGGCAACTAATCGCAAAAAAAAAAACATTGTTGTGAAGTATAAAGGATTTTTTAAATAAGGAAGTACCTACCACAAATGCTCCCTTGCTTAATTTATGGTAAATATCCCTTGGTACAGATTGGCTGCCGTGCCAAGTATGCAAATTACCAAACGAACGTTCGTTTGGCGAGTTGCATACTCGGCACGGCAGCCAATCAGAAGCCTGTTTCGTGCTTCGGACTATAACGTGACTGTAAAGTGTACAGTTACTTGAGAGTTTTGAAAGGCGCTTAGAAAGAAGAGTCCACGTGGCTTTTAGCAGACAACGCAACACAAACATTGCATTGTGCACAATGACGACAAACGACAACTGGAGCAAAATCTGCAGCGAGGGATATTCACCATAAATTAAGCACGGGAGCATTTGTGGTAGGTACTTCCTTATTTAAAAAAAAATCCTTTGTTTTTTTTTTCTTGAAGAAGTTGTCGGCCACCCGGGCCAAGAAGTTTTGAAAGTTGAACGCCCAACGTAAAAGTTGTACTGCCTCCGGGCAGACGTTATTTCAAACATTGATAATAATAAGAGATTTCATTTTTCTGAGTCCAAAGTGCACAACATTTCAACAAACTTCGGGTGTGAGGCAGAACAAGTGATATGAAAGCAACAATTTTGAAGTGGAAACGAGCCACGAGAGAAACATACTGCATGTATTTATTTGGTAGATTAATCCGATTTAATAGCTTGTTTTAATTTCCATTCTTCCGTTAAAAAACTAGAACGGTGCTTCAAACTGAAGGTGCAGAAAATTACTGTTTTCTGGTGTATATGGTGCACCGGAATATAAGGCACACCCCAAACAAATGATACATTTTCATACTTTATATATACAGTAAAGTCTCGTTATATCGATATTCAAGGGAGTCCGAAAAAATATCGATATAACCGGGACTATCGATATATCCGACCCTGTTTGCATGTAATTTTCTCTGTGCGTGCATAGAAATAGTATCGATATAACCGGGACTATCGATATATCCGATATCGATATAACGAGACTTTACTGTATATATATATGGCACACTGGACTATAAAGCGCACCTTCAATTAATGAATAAAAGTTTCCCAAATATAATTTATAAATACGTATATAAAAAGTTTTCAAAATATACGGCACACCACATTATGAGACGCTACAGTAGAGGATGGGGTTACGCACTACTTCTATGGGGACTGATGGAGTCTCTGGCTACTGACAGTAGTTGCGAGACCTGTTGTGGCTCACTCAATATGACTTCACATACAGTATAAGGTGCACCTGCATATAAGGCACAGGGTCATCCTTTGAAGAAAATTAAGGCTTTTGGGTGCGCCTTATACAACGGAACATACGGTAATAAAAAATGGATTGTAATTCAGTGACTGTGTTGGTGTGTAAAGGTCAGAAAAAAATGGGAAAAAGATTTATATCTGTTTCCAGAATCAATTCTAATATTTTATTGTGATTCAACACCAAGATAATCAGTCTGCTTTCATGGAGTACTACAGATAATATTTACAGTTGAGGATTTACAATTGTAAGGAATATAGATGATTTGAAATTAAACAATCAATGGGATTAACATACTGTGCGTCTTTTTTTGCGACCACAAAGGTGATCACATGACAGGAGTGGAAGTCGTCGTATCCGGTTGTCTGAGTTTATGTCTCTGCAATTCTGCAAAGCAACACCCCCCCTCCTCAACGCTTCCCCCTACAAGCAGTCTGCCTAAACAACAAAGATGACCCTTGAGAAATTCCTATTAACATGACTTCCCTTTCCACTCTTGCACGGCTTTCCACACACACACTGCATCTCTCGTTACCGGGCATGACAAAACGGGAGACTGTTGTTGGTTAAGCTTCTTAATTGTTACAAACACAGCGGTAATTATTTGGTGCAGTTTTGCGATTGCGGGACCGTGAAAACACACATGTTCACATTCACCATTAAACAGGATTAATTATGTTTTTATAAAGGTAAAGTGCTACATCAGTGCTTGGCCCAAAAACACTACACACATCCTCTCTAGAGTGCAGAACAAAGTAGGGACTGCTGACAATAGACGATAGATCCCATAAATAACATGAGAGCCGCCTTTCTGCTTTGAGTTCATCATCACAGCCTTCCAGTAAACCACCTCTTATTTGATGTTGTGTACTCCCCATACAGGAAACTAGCCAATAGACATTGCGACTACAACCCCGATGTGACAAGTCGTGGTGCGTAACTGCTGCGACACATTTACATTTTGAAGAAAAAAAAGGGGAGAGCCCGAGCATTGCCAGTAAAGCATTGCTCAATAAAACTGGCCGTATGCCAAGGAGAAGACAGCTCCGATGCCAAAAAGAAAAACGACTGAAGTAGAGGGGGGTGAGAAAGCTTCATCTTGTGCAAAGAACTGAGCAGAGTAGTGAGACAGATTACTGCATATGTTCCCCACATATGTACGACTGCAAGTGGAGTGTGTATTAGCTACGCGTACTCGCTATGTGTGTGTGTTTAGGGGAAAAAGCTGTCAGGGACTGATAGAGTGTCTTTACATGACAAGCAGCTGCTGAGGTCGGGGAATGCGCGCCGGGCAAAGTGGAAAATAATGAAGAGAGAACCATTGCCAAACAAACAGAATTTATCTTTATTTGCCAACTGCTGTACGGCAGCTCCAACCTGCCACTGACACACCCTCCATACCCCAAACCTGAACATCCCAAGGTAGAGAGGAAAAGAACAGGTTTGGCCAATGCTGCACACCAGGGCAAGATCTAAGTTTGTTTTGATTTATACAGATGCTCCCCTACTTACATATATTGAAGTTACGAACAACTGCACAGACAAACGTTTTTTTGTAGTAACATATGTAGTATTCTCTCCAGTCTCTCCATATCTTTATAGACCATATTTTTTTCCAGTACAAACCAATAGAGGTTACTGATACAAGCCTTAAAGGACACCACTTTTTTGTTTCCTAACTGACATCAGAAAAACCTTTTATAGCATCTAAAATACCAAAAACACGCAAGATGATATTTTTAGTCAAGTGCAAAACACCAATAAAAATGACTTAGTGTCCAAAAACTACTTCAAATTGAACCCGAAAGTGGCCAGTTTCAGAAGACGTCTTGCCTTGCTCGAGAATCAAAACAATGGCTTCAGATTCGGAGTAGATGCTTTCTTGTTACTCATCCAGTTATGAATATGATTCAAATAGTTCTGAAAAGGAAAGCATAAATGTTTGCAATCGATTAAAGAAGTCCTCCCGTATCAATTTGAGCCGTCAGGACTCCAACGTAGCGTCCCAGAAAATGCACAAGATGGCGCCCAAGCTCAGTTGGAAATGGGCTGATTTGTCTGCTGGAAGTTTGTGTCAGCGAATATCAAATAGTTGTAATGGTGCAACATACGATTACCATCACGTTATTTATGTGTTTTCCTTCTAATTTCACCATCAACAGGGATCAACACGAAGTTTTCAGACCAAACAAAGTACCACAAAATGCATTGCGTGACCTTTCTCTGTCGGGGGCGTTCCAGACGTGACGTCAGGAATCGTCATCAACTCAAAAAGAAGACTTCCGGAATATTCAGCGCGAGTCTTAAAACGTAAAATATAGCTATATTCGGTGGAATCTGTGTAAAATACGCTCAGTAGAAGTCATTTGAAGTGATTTCACAAATTATGGACACAACTTGTCCATAATTTTCGTCGGTTGTCCGTTAAACATACTTCTATAAATCTTATACATACATTCCGTACAAAATATAGCACTGAAGCAATTTACAAACAAATTCACCTAATGAACGACCGTTCGGAACGTATCTCGTTTGTAAATTGTGCAGTGTTTATATATGGAAAAAGTTAAAAAATAGACCATTCATGCGGGCTGTGGCTTATACTCCGGTGCGCCTTATACACCGGAAAATTCTGTATTTTATATGTTTTTACTTTTGCTCTGTTTTTTTTTTTACAAACAAAGCACTAGATGTTATTTTTTCATGCTTTGCAGATAACAACACAATGGATAAGAAGATAAATGGAGGGTGCTCAAGTCAACCACTATTGATATAAATCTTACACATACTTATATAAGCCTTCAACACACATTCCATGCAAAATATAGCACTTAAGAAATTTACGAACAAATTCACCTTACAAACAACCGTTCGGAACGTATCTTGTTCGTAAGTTGGGGAGCTTCCCAAATAGAACTTTATAGTGCCTCCGTTTTTCTTATGATACTAGTGCAGCGTGTTCTATCGGAGACAAATTCCTTGTGTGGTCTACATACTTGGCAATAAAGATGATTCTGATTCTATATAACATATCTTCTACAGATGTGAAAAAATCCAATGGCCAATCCGTCGATGGACTGCGAATTGAACACAATGAAAATTAGGACATAGGTAAAAACGTAAACATAATTCACAATATCATCGGGGTTCGTAAGAGCAAATCATTGCACACTGAATGCTGGACTTAAAACATTATTGGTAGATGGCAAGCACATGATAGGAATGCAGGATTCATTTTGGATTCAGGGGCCTTGACAGCAAGTAACTGTAAAGTATGACTGGATGAAGGGGGATTAATAAAGTAAAAATGTGAAGGGGTGGGGGTGGGGGAGAACAGAGAGTTTCTGAGGAGAATTCAGTGCACTGTCTCCACATGACCTCGAAAGGAATTTTGAGGACTCCATTGATGTTGAAAATTTCACAGATGTACAAGGTTTGCCCTAAATAAATCCCCTTCACTGTTTGGTGCACAACAGGCCGATTTTTTTATTGAAAAAGAATGAAAGATAGAAATGCAATACCCATGCTCGCCATCATCTGCATGTACCCCCCACCCCACCGACTAAGGAGTTGACAAGCCTTTTGAATACCTTTCAGTGACATTGTAGACCTTGGTGAGTGACATTTACTTTAAGTCCATTGACAGAAATTTTACAGACGCACAGTCTGTTAAATTTGGCTTTGAGGAAGGAACAGAAACATTATTTTTATAAACATAAATTTTATGACTGTTTGAGACATAAAATGATTTGTAGGTCTCTGAATACAGGTTTTAATGTAAAAATCAATCAAAATGATTTTTGTATCTATTTTTGCTCTCATTAAGTTAAGAACGAGTCCGATTCACTTTTGAGGTGATTTAAATGATTTTAGCACCTGTAAAAAAAAAATAAAATAAAAATTCTCTCATACGTGGTGAGATACAAACGACGACCGGGTGAATGCGCACTAACACAGTGAGAGGTACCACAGAGCGTCACACAAAATCCGTCTCTTGGTGCCTCCACCCAGAGGTCGGACTTCCTGAAGGGGGGTGGGGGAACTGCTGTCGGTCTTTGTCCATGCCTGGCCATTCATGGTTCGGGGATGAGAGGAAGGGAGCCAGCGCTAACTACATGAACAGAGTATGTGTGTGTTTGTGTGAGTGGTGAGAATCGGATGAGGTGATGGGAGGAGAGGGGGAGGAGGTGGAGGATTAGAGAATTTAAACTCCATAGCATTGGAGGAGGGGGTTGCTGCCTTTTGTTGTCCCTCTAATAACCCCCCTCCAAACCCTCTTGCGTCTCCTCATGTCATCCCCTCAGCCCTTTTCTGCCATGTTCTGCCTGTCGGCTGCAGCTGCAGCCTGCCGCCAAGTGCCCTGCATCTCAATGAGCCACTGGCAGGCCACTTCCAGAGGAGCCGAGGTCTTCCTGATGTAAGGGGGTCACTATTGAGCCTTCACAACTAGCAAGTCGAGAATGCAATGAGCTCGGAGTAACGAGTTGGGCCTCTCGGATCGCAAGGACACCTATTACTCACCCATTACTACCTCCACTGTATCCATATACAGGGTGACCCCTTAAAAATGGGCTCCAACTTTAATTCGGCCCCGTTTCTTAGTGTTTTGTCCGAATGAAATTAAACTTTGGTCATAACTAGTTTATTTATTATTCCAAACATCACATCAAAACACTAGGGTCTTTGGTATTTTTTTCTCAGTTCTACAACATCTGTTCTATATGGCCTCCATTATGCTCCGTGCATGTCTGGAGGTGCAGACGAAGTTGTCCACGGCGTTCTTACAGACTGAATTGGTAATGGCTCTCATCTCCTCCCTGATGGCTTTCTTAAGTTCCGTGATGGGTCTGGGTTTCCCTGCGTAGACTCTGTCCTTGAGATAGCCCCAAAGAAAAAAATATGGGGGGTTTAGGTCCGGGCTATGGGGTGCCCACTCAAAATCAATCTTGAGACTGAGCACTTTGGCCTACGAAGTTCTCTTTCAGCCAATCTTGGGACAGGTTTGAGGTGTGAGAACTTACCCTGTCTTGCTGGAACCAGAACTTGCTCATGAGCGACGGGTAGATGGAGCAATTCAGTCTGTGAGAATGTCATGTACATGTACAGTAGTTTGTGCTGCGCCTCAAGAAATGCACTGAGCTAAATGAAGGCCATCTAGAACATATGCCGTAGAACGGAGAAAACAAAGGTCAAAAACCCTAGTGTTTTGATGTGATGTTTTGAATATAATAAACTAGTTGTGACCAATGTTTCATTTCATTCTGAGAAAAACTAACAAACTAGAGTTGGGGCCTGTGTTTTTTGGGTCACCCTGTATGTCACCATGAAGTTCACATTCCAATCTTACCAGGCCACACTCCCCCCAGCCCCCTTTATAGTTAATACATGCTAAGTTCTGAAACCACTTTGTTGGTTCTTCCCGGTCGTATGCAGCTGGATGCAGTTTGGCAGTGGTATCAACAGGTTGCAAGGAAGGGCCACCCCTGTCTGGATGTGTCGCCTCTTTTTACACATCTTTCCCTCCATCACTGTGGTTGCTGCTGCTACCCCAACAGGATAAAAAAGGAAGGAAGCAGGGTGGCGGACGGGGGGGGGGGGGGGGGGGGTGAGAGGGAGGCTGCGCCTCTTTCTCACGCTCATAAGAAAGCCCTCGCTTCTTCTCCGTGGAGAGTGACACCTGCTGATTACCATATAGACTGTGGGTATAGTTCCCCCTGCGACACCAGAGTTGAGAGTTGTGCCCCCCTCCCTTCTCTGGGTAAACAAGCAGTCTATGGATAGAGTTTAACCAACCTGGTAACTGCATGCCAAACAGGAAAAGCAGTTTGGAGCAAATTAGTGCAGTGAACTCTGATGACCAGGGGGTAACAGCCGGCTGACCCCCCACCATGGCCGTCAATAGGCAAGACAGCAATTGTGCCCTTCATCTCACTGACATACAGTCAAACTTCGGTTTTCGAACGTCTCGATTCTCAAACAATTCCGTTTTGGACCAAAATTGCTTTTTCATGCCATGGTTTACAACCGAAAATCGGTTCTCGACCAAACTAAGCGCACCTGAATGCACCACTCAACTCCCTTCCATTTCCTTATACGTCACTTCCTTGTGTCGCGTCTCATTGTGACCGATGCATTATCATTGTGTAGAGTTCCATTGTGAGAAGGTGTGTTTGTATTGTTCAATTATGATAAGAAAGCAGACATTAATTACATTGATTATAATGGGAAATGTTTTGGTTTTCGACCAAGTCGGTTTACGAACAGGTTTCGGGACAGATAATGGTAAAAAAAAAAAAAAAAGTTTTTTAACAGTCTACCTGTGGGACCCCAACTATAACTAAAAAGTGACCAATTTCTGTAAAAAAAATATTTTTGGGGGGCAAATGGAGATGTTGCGGTTTATAATCTGATGTGTTTTGTAGTCCGGACATTACAGAGTTGTATAGATGAGGCAAAGCGGACTGTGCAAAGTAAATTAAGAACCGTTGGCTTGGATTGGATTGGATTGGATATGCCTTTATTAGTCTCACAGTGGAGAAATTTACATTTCACAGCAGCAAAGTGATGAAAGGAATGAAAGTAGAAAAACAAAATACATGAGCTGCTGGAAAGGCAGAGGTGCCGTGAGAGGTATGCAATGGAGATACCACCTTTTTCAGCCTCCTTATTCTTTCTATGATACACAACAGACAGCTGTGGCCCAGTCATTTACTTCTCTCCACTACATTTAGCAGGAAGACTGTTTCCTATTACAGAAAGCAGGAGGTCCATGCCGGCGGACAGAAGGTTTTGGCTTCCCGATGTGACACCCTCTGCTGCCGGACCCTGTCGACAGAGCAGGGGTCCAGACAGCACCAGATTTTGCCGGAATTTTTTGAGGGACTGCAAGTAAAATTTTCATCCACTTATGATTGTACGACTTGTGCACTTTTTACAATCAATACCGTATTGGCCTGAATATTAGATGGCCCCCTGTTTTTCAAGACTATACAAATTAATTTGTATACAGAAAATAATTACAGTACATGTGAAACAAATCATAATATATTTGAGAGAAAAATCATGTTGTTTTGTCACATTCAAATCTTAATGTCTGAACATTTAAATATGTAAACCAAAGCATTATGGGATTTTTAATTGAATGACTTATGGTTTTTGAAATGTAAATTAATACATCTATTGTGATAAAACAACAAAATTTGCAATAACCGCATTAACCATAAAAGTTAAGTCAAAGTGAAGTTCGCTGAAGTGGAGTTCAGCATTCGCTTCAATGATATCTGACCATCTAGCGTCTAGAATGGGACGCCAATTATAAGATGACCATGGCCTTTTCAGTCTTATTTCAATGCAAAAAACACCATCTTATACAGACGCTCTCCAACGTACGAACATTCGAGTTACAAATAATAGTACAGATGAATATTTTTGAGGGATGTCGAAAAATATTTGGACGGAGATGCTTAGATTTTAGATTTTGTATTACGCACCTTTTTCCGGCCAAGCTTGCTTACGATCGGCTGTGTAGAGTATGTGGGCGGGTAGGAAATTCCTCTTCCCAGTTAACGCTCCAGGAGGACGCAATGCAAAACAAAACATAATGGCTGCTGGAACGGAATTCAGTAATTACGTGCCAGCAGCTTCAGTAATGGCTTACTGAATGAAGACCCAAGGATATATGACGTCATACTATAGGAGGTGTGAATTTGTTTTATGACTGTTAGAGCATCTGTGTTTTATACTTCCCCGTTCAGTATTTGACTTAAATATACATTCCATTCTCCTCTTTGCAATTTTTTTTGCTGATGATACTAGTGCAGCGTGTTCGACCGGAAACAAATTCCTTGTGTGTTCTACATACTTGGCAATAAAGATGATTCTGATTCTGATTATTCTGATTCTGAAAATATAGCACTGGAGCAACTTCCGATCAATGTCACCTTACGAACGACTGCTCGGGCCGAATCTCGTTCATAAGGTGGGGAACGTCTGTACTGGCGTCAATATGGTACTATAGAATATATCGTGCAGGGTGAAATTGGACTGAAAACTTCCTCTCATAAAACATGAGCAGATATTTCATTTTACTTATGACATGGAGATCCCCCCTTCACCCAACACACTCTGTTTCATGCCATTTCCTGGACCACCTACGTGGTCTCACTTAGAAGGCCATACCGCTCACGAGTGTGTGTCCATGAGTTGCCGGACCGACAAAGATGGCAATCAGCTAATGAAGTCCAAATCAGAGCCAAGAGCAGTGAAACTGTAGCATCTCACGCACTGTCGTGAGGCGGATTGGGTCAGTGAACAATGTTCTGGGAACATCACAGAGTCAGTGTTTAACTTCTGTCTGAATCTTTTGCCTGCCCCTCTTTCTATCTTTCTCTCTCACAATACCGAATGCAATGTTCCCTCCTTTCCCAACTCACTGCCCCATTCCCGCTTGAGTTGGAGCCAGCTGAGACGGCCGGCTACCCAATTTCAACAGTTGTTGTGCCCTTCGTTAGTCTAACGAGGGGGCGGGCTCTTTATACTTGACGATGACCAAATGAGTCAAACACAAAAGGGTCAGGGAAAAGGAGAGGAGCTCTTGGCCAGACCACTTTGCTGGAAATTAGGGAACCCACAATCAGCCGCTTTGACATTAGCCGATGCTCGGCCTTTGACAGGAACTTTAGCAAACACACTTGGAAAGGAAATGAGACCGTGAACCATTACGATGCCAGCTAGAAGACATGGAAATGGAGTGACTTATGTCTCTCAGTTAGCCTAGGGAATGGCTCAAGGCGAAAACGAATGGATGGATTTATGAATGAAGAATCATAGAAAAACTCAAGGCCCATTGCGCAACATTTTGGCCATAAGCTTTCTCTATTGAAATTAGAAATATGGTCACCGCTAATTACTGTCATAAAACACAGGGAGAGTTTGGAACCATAGCCCTCTCCCATTCAGCCCTATGGTGACTCCAGTGACCAGGGACAACGGCAACAACCAGCACAACCAATGGATGCTAACAAGTGCTTCACCTTCACCACAACACACCCACTTCTGCAGCCACTCCTCACTCAAGACTCTTTCACTCCTCACTCAAGACTTTCTCTATGATGTTGAAATAAAACTTGAAAACATCCGAAATGTCAGCAGACACTGACATTGAACTTGAGTCCAAGTCCGAGGGGGTGTGATTAAGTTAAACTCTTCCAACCGTGCATGTGAAGAGCACGTGAAGAGCAGCCAAAGGAAGATATTTAATCAAATAGACACGCTCCCCAACTTACAGACATTACAATGCTCTATAAGCAAACTGTAACGACACCGTCGGGGAGCTGTGAGGTAATTGTGTGCGCCCTGTCCAAGAAGGAACCTGGGAGGTGAGATGCTAAGGTGATGGACAGCAAGACGCACAGGTTCACCTTCTGTGCGGGGGCTCGAGGGCAAAGACCACGTGACACCAAAAGCCTTGCTGTCAAAAAGTTAGGCAGACGCCCTCCAATCAAAACGCAAAAAAAGGTTCTTGGTGACACTTCATAGGACACAGCTGCTCAACTGTGACAGTGTGCCAACTTGTTGTTCCTGAAATGTTGTTTGTTTCATGTCACAAGTAGACCGTTTGTCACAGGTTGAACCTGAGCCCGCCCGAGTGCCTGAGCGCATTTTCAGCAACTCAGCATGACTGTTTATTTATTGGTCACCATTTCACGGCTGTTTTAAGTTATAATTTGACCAATGCTTTTTATTGTATCCGAACATCTGTTCTCCTGAGACTATGAATGAGTGACGATTAGCTAAATATGAGGGAGGGAAGAGGAAAAACAATGACAAACACAATTTGAGATCTTACAATCAAACCGTTCTCTTCATCGGCATTCCTGTTGTCCTTTTAAACACAGTTTGACACAAGAGCAATCTCAAGGATTTTCACAATTTCGGCAAGACGACCAACATGGTTGATCCATGTTAAACCAATCATAAATTCTCCATTTTGTGATGGTTTGAGTGACAGTCGGAACGTCATCACGGCCTGTGTTGTATATTTTGTCACTTTCTGAAACCAGGCCTGGGCTGCGTACTTTCTCTTGGCAACCAAAGATTCAGCCACAATTGGACACATTGACATAGAAGTATCATAATATTGAGTTTCACATACTAGGGTAATTTGGGACTCTTGTTCAAGTTATTGAGCACTTGTTCTTGTTCACGTGAGGGAAGTTGGGAGCAATATTAGCATTGGCCTCAGAAGGAGCCGAACCTACAATCATTAACTGTGGGTCGTGACTGAAAGAACATGATCACGGAAGAAATCTGCCAAAAAGAATACCCTCTGCAGCTTGCCTGGCATCTCCGTCGGAGATTGGGCAAGATCTGGGACTCCAAAAGATCAGAACAGATTGGCATCAAGAGGACCAGATCGTCTCACTGTTTTTGTATCTTCCTCGAGCCGGTTATAACAAAGATAATTTTTGCTTCTCTGTACGTGTGACATGTACAATGACAATACAATTTCTTTTTCATTTGATTGCCATGAAGCGTATTGTGCACTTGGCTCTAAATAGAACCCACGTGGAACACTATTTCCTGTACAAAACAAAGACACATCTAGTTTCAGAAAAAAAAGTTATTGTGATGTTCTCTCAGCACTTTAACCCCAAACCAGAATCACGGTTTTACCCTCATTCCAAGAAAAGCCTGGTTTCTTGGCCCCAGGACCCTTAACGGTCATCACTGGCCTCAGACAGCTTGCTTTTCACATTTACTGTAGCCTCTGGTGGTGGTGGACTCTGAGGGACAGCTGTGGTTGGAGGGCCGAGATAGTATCCACACATAAAGCACTCAAAGTCAGTAGGTATTTGAGGAATGCCTCTTCATCCAAACAATAGGGCTAACCAAGCACATAGCTATGTCAGAGAAGTGCAATGAAGCCCACTGGAGACGAGTTAGCTATTTACATTTGAAGATTTCATTAATAATAAACATTTTGAATGTGTATATACAGTATACGTGATGATTTGTCACTCACTCATTCAGGGTTTTTGTCAATGTCACCGAATTCCAGGACCCACAGAATATTGAGTTTTAGGACTACAAAAACATTCAATGCAGCGTAAAAAACGTAGATTCTCTTCTTTCATTAAAAAATGAGTTAATTCCTAAACTATATGAGTCTGCAGTTATATGAGTTTGAAAGGAGGGCGGCTGTCCAAAACAAAATGCAATACATACATATTGGTTTATATGGGGCTTTAACAACAGCTGAAATTTGAACAATGCGCTACCATGGAAAAAAAGGGAAATGCTGCACCTTACGGAAAGAAAAAAACATTGCCAAAGGCCATGGGCAGCGCTTTATCGGCGCCCAAACAAGAAAAACAAAACCCGATTATGGTAGTCACAAAAAACATTCAACCAATGAAGTTACAAAAACTGAAATATGATAGTTTTGTAAAACAGTTGAAGATTTTTTTAACAGAGTACATCGATGCATGAAAATGGACCAAAGAGTGCTTGAAGGTGATTTCACAATACAGTCAAGCCTCGGTTTTCGACCATAATCCGTTCCAGAAACCAGTTTGACCGATTTGGTCGAAACCGATTTGGTCGAAAACCAAAACAGCACTTCCCATTATACATCAGATTTTAAATTCCCGAATAAATTTGTAAATGGCAGTGAATGAGTTAAGGTGAAAATTCACATTTGCAAAATATTTAATGAAGGTCAAAGATAAAGCTAGATCCCTGAAAAATGTTGCATCGAGGAGAACCAAGAAAAAAAAAATTTGGGTTTATATAGCATTTTAGAACTGATGGTTTGGTTCAAAATGCAGCTGAAGACTGGAAATAATCTGTTTGACTGTTTTATCGACATCTTTGTTTAGAAAGAGGTCGTTTCGGAGAATTGGCTTCCTCTATTTGGTTGCTTGTGTGCGGTATGACTGCTAATATGTTTTATAGGCAAACATTTGCATGCTTGGGACAAATTTTAGTGCATGTGGTGATGATGACTGTGCAATAGTCTGCAACTGAATTGCAATTGTGCATGCACATTCAATTGGATTTGATGATCACCGGATATTTCATAGGCTGTCATCTTAACCAAACTTGGATTACTAAGTTGAAAACCAGGACATCTTAAGGATATTCAGAGAAACATATTACGCTTAAGTAGCCTAAAACATTTGACAAGTATATCATGTCAGAATGAAAGTATTCTTACATGTATTTTGGGTGTTTTATTTCTATGCATTTTGATTTTGAAAGAAAGCCCGTGGCTACAACAATATAGACAAAGAACATAAGACTTTCTGGAAATTTTCAAACCCACACTCAACAACTGTGTCATTACTAAAAGAGGTTAATAATGTTTTGTCAAACTGAGAATACTTTGAAATGGGATTTGTAAAAGCACAACAGTGCCACTCAATCCGCCACACATTATGTAATCGTCTTCAAAATAAAAACAGCATGTGTTATAAGATCTTCCGGACTTCTGACCGTGAACATTTAACGTGATTGCGTGTTATTAAAATCGAACATAAAACATGCATTTCAAACAGATTGGTACCTCTTTTATGCAGCCATCCCTCCTTGACGATCACCACGTTGGTCATGTTGGTGGACAACGTAGAGGATCCAGGATTTCCAGAGGACGAGTCACTTTGTTTTTTTCCAAGTTCTCTTCACTTGCCCCAGCAAACGAGGCCCTGGTTATCTATTAGTTGGAAAAAGGTAAAAAATTAGCCCTATATTGAGGTTGAAGTTTTTTTTTCCCCACCGGTCTGAATATTAACTTTCAGGTCAACTCAGAAGAGAAGCAATGACACCCAGGAGCTGGTGATTAAGAATTCAGGCGGGAAAAAAAAATGACATATCTTCCGTGTTGATAATCATACATTACAAAAAACACAATCATTCTTGACAGAATTAAGTTTTTTTCCCATGATCATAATTAATAATTATTTACAAAGGGTTAGGTTGACTGAAAAATAATGAATAGATGTTGTTTTGTCTTGAATGTTGTCTACAACTGCCTAAGAATGTAAACAACTTTTACCCACCATATCTGGATGTTGTAGTTGTTACTCATGCCTGACCAACAGCGCAGGCAAGCACACAGAAATGTTGCTGGAACTCATCCAGACAAACTGCCTGCCTGATGTGCGCATAAGAAACTGATGCAGAAGATGCACTTACTCCGTTAAGTGCAGTGCAAACTCCCATAGGCAATTAGGTAATAGTAGAGGTCTAACCTGTTGACACTCAAGAATGACTTTAGAATTTAGTGACAGAAATGTAGGCTACATTCACTAGGCCAGTACATTGGGTAGACATGCACACTTGAACGATATTCAATACAAGACCACTCAATCACAAATCCCATCTGCAGAGTGATAACAATGCTAAATTGTGACTGACACTGTGGAACGTTATTTCACAGAATGTGGATGGCCTTGAATCAATGTCGAAAATGACAGACAGACAGACAGAGAGACACAGAGAGACATAGAGAGAGGCACAGACAGACAGAGAGACAGACAGACAGAAGACGCTCAAGGATCAGATGTCTATACACACACACACACACACACACACACACACACACACACACACACACACACACACACACACACACACACTGTGATATCACATTAAGTATATAAATGAAGCGATGAATCAAGCACTTTCTATAGTCCGGTAATTACAAACATCCAAAACCGCAAGGCTATCATGACAAACCATTTGACCTTTCCCTTCATTTACCACTTGTAAACACAGCTTTGAACGCAGGACAGGAGAAAAAGTCGGGATCAATTTCACTACTTGTTCACAAAAATGTCACACACTGCACCAGGCGATCTCTGCCCTTCCACTGAAATCAATTTGTCTGCTGCTGCCCCATCAGAGTAAATCCATCGGAAGAGGTCTGGGTGACTGTCCTCAGTCATCCGACTGCCAGGGACAATAACAGGAAGTGGATGTGACTATTGACAGACTCTGGATCATATCAGTCCAGCACTGGACTCAAATAAATGTCGCACTGAGTGAGGTGATAAACACACTTCTTATTGTTGTTGTTGTGTTCACTCATTTCAATGACCAAAAAGAGTTTGTAGGCCGGATTGGCCTCCAAGCGAGGACGACTGTAGCTGTTTCGTTGTGTCATAGTGGAACAAAAGCAAAAAAACAAAAACAATTCAGATACATTAACTCATTCACTGCCAGATGATATGCAAAAATTTGTCGACTCGAGTGCCAGGGTTTTTGTCATTTTCACTTGAATTGTAGGATCCACAGAATATTAAGTTTTAGGACTACATAAACATTCAATGCAGCGTAAGAAACCTTAGACTCTCTTCTTTCATCAAGAGAATAGAGTTAATTTGTAAATTATGTGCTTCGTCAGCTGGTACCAGCACAACTTTAGTTCGCTGATGAAGCTCTTCGGATGAGGAGCGAGAAATGTCCGACATCTTCAAAGAAGTACAGATGACAGCTGAAGAAACCTTTTCATCAATGAACCACTTCTGTATGACCGAGAGCCTACACAGACGTATCTCAAGCACGCAAAAATGATATCCAAACCAGGTTGTTTCAGATGAACAAACCGGGTACACCACGGCCAAAAAAGTGACACATGCACAATAGCGGCTCTGGAACCACAACAGATTGCTGCTGTTTTAACGGGACCTGTTGCTACTGCGGCCCGTGTGGAAAAAGCTGGGCTGCTGCCAGCAGCCACTGAATGAACCCAGTACCCTGACAGCGGGTCACATGGTCCTAAGGCCTCTGCGCCGCCACCGCCTGCCTGCCTTACTGTCGCTGCGGCTATTAATCATTCATCTTTCTGGCTCCAGCTCTTGGGGGCCAACTCATTCAATGCAAATCAGTGTCTTGAAGCGAAGATCCCACAGAGCCAGAAACACACACACACGAGCGATGATAGTCACAAGTGTTTATGGCAGGAGGAAGAAATTCAGGCCAACCCCACCGCACAACTTCCTTCATCATAGATCAATGGTCGTACGCTTGTTTATGCTCTATTTTTTGCTCCTGCTTTGGGGTGGGAGGGGGGGCAAAAGTCACCAAATGGTTTACAATTACAAAATGTATAGGCTTTTACTCAAGTATTTACAACATTTGAAGTGAGTCCATCCATCACGCACACTTGTTAATGGGGGAAATTGATCCTACAGTGCGAGTCAGACTAGTCGGTCAAATAGAGAGTGTTTAGTTCCTCTTTGAAGTTCCCAGAAAAATAGTTTACAAATGATAGCATTACTCCGAAGTTTAAACTCTAACGTCCGTGAAATCGTCAAGGGTGATATCATAATGACAGAAATCATCCACACATCCGAGTCCTTGGCTGCTCAGTACAATATGGCTCGACAGAACAGAATGTACACTGAAAGCAGAAGAATGTTGAAACATTATGTGAAGAAACTCGCCACCAACAACAAGGCTCTCAGAATTTTGATGTCACCACATCATATATAGCCTTTGACGTACACAGTTTATCTTTGTCATCAAACATTTGAGGAGAATAAGGATACACACAAAAGAAGATAGTAACTTCTAAGTGTATCAATGAAAAGGTTTCTTCAGCCTGTCATCTGTACTTTTTTGAAGGTGTCGGACGTTTCGTTCCACATCCGAAAAGCTTCGTCACCTGAAGCTAATCAGATTAGCTTCAGGGGTAGTTCACTGCTCCTTAGAGCAGGGACCTATAAAAGCAGAGATCTGGGAGCGCCACCTCCGTCCGTTAGGGATATATATAGGACCAGAGCTACCAGCTCAACTTTAGTTCGCTGACGAAGCTTTTCGGATGAGGAGCGAAACGTCCGACACCTTAAAAGATGTAGAGATGACGGCTGAAGAAACCTTTTCACCGATACATCATCGATGCAGCCAAGATGAAGGCAAGAATTGCCAAATGTATCTCCAGCAAGTTAGCAATTTGCAATAACCTTTCAAGTTTAGGCTTTACATATGTATAGCATAAATTAATCATTTGTTGGTTTAATGCAGAAACACAAAGGTTCCACCTGTCACTGTCCATTTTGTGCAATGGTATATAATACGGATCAATGTTTTGATTTTGAATTGTATCCAGTTACAAAGGGTTCGGTGAATGCACACATGAAACTTGCAGGGTGTTTAGTACCACAGACATGCAAAAATGTGTCCACTCCAGTGCCAGGGTTTTTGTCATTTTCACTCAAATTTCAGGACCCACTGATTATTGAGTTTTAGGACTACATAAACATTCAATGCAGCTTAACAAACCTTCAACTTTCTTATTTTCATCAGAAAAAAAGTTAATTCCTAAGTTATATGGGTCTGGAGTTATCTGAGCTTTAAATGGGGGTGGCTGTACAAAAGGAAAATGGTGCCCTCTTGTAGGAGGGAAAACATTGACAAAGGCCTGACTAGCGCTTTATCTCTCCCCTCCCCCCCATAAATTCGGGAATGGCAATGAATGAGTTAAGAACTACTATTTTACACATTATTTCCAACAGTCAAATTCAGTTGTCCTTCACTTCACCATCAAATCTAAAGGTGAGCTGCTGATTGATCCTTTCAAAGTTACACTCTTCAAGTGCAAATATTACTTAATGGGCTTGTATGGGTGCTAAATGAATTATAACTCCACAGGTTTCACCTCGGGGCAGATTGAAAGGATTGAACAAACCCAAGGTGGACCAGCAATGAGTAGCAGATTGCAACGTTGCTTCAATTTAGCTGTTGAATACAAATCCATCACTATTATAGACTTGAACATTAACTATTCATTCGGGGTGTCCTGAAGAGATTTACATCCGTATTAAAGATTCAATTCATAATTTCTATTCCTGATATGGTAAATGTTTCTAACATGAATTGAATAACTTATGAGTGTCTCAGTCTCCAATGTTATCAGAGGACCTTCACAAACTCAAGAAGGGTACGCTCATGTGACGCCAACAGTAGGCAATCATTGTGAGAAGCGTATCCTGCTCTGTGATAAGGTCTTAACTCCTATGGCACAATGTAACACAATACGTCTGACTGTGCACAGGGACAACATTTCTCACACCATTCCACAAATTCTACATGCGCCTGATGGCACATTTGCGTCAGAGCACTTGGATTGGATGGAAGGCGGCTGCTATCTTCTAAATAGAACAGCCAGCTCAAAACAGTCACTGGCTGCATCATTACGTAGACGTGTTGTCTTCCGGTGGTCATATGGCAAGGCCCATGTGCACACACACTGGACAGACGTAGTCTCATGACCAGCGAAAACATGCTGACATAAAGGCGTAAAAGGGTAAAACATGCCTGGGGACATTGTACTCTGAGAAGGCAAATAGGAAACCAAGTGTTAGTTATTGAAACTTTAGACCGTTAATGTTGACATTCTTTGCATTATTGCTACAATATGTATTTGGATCAAACGTTAGCTCTCATAACAGCGGTAGAAATGTATTGTGAATGTGTAAGAGTCCAGTATTTCTTTGCCAGTTACTTTCCCTTAAACTTTGGTACATACACAGTATCTGTATTCCACCATACCGAGAACTTAAAAGGCATTTCCAACCTTGATGTGTTACAAAAGCAGAAGTAAATGAATCAAAGCTGACAACAATACAAATTGGAATAGGTAAGCACGGAAAAGCATCAAGTCCACAACCTTTTTAAACCTTTGAACGCAACAGCAACGTTCAAGCACTTTCAATAACACCCCCCCCCCCCCCCCCCCGTGGGGAGTCTACAGTGTCAACACTTCCTACGTGCTGATTAGAAGTTTAGATAATCAGGAAATAACTCGACGGCGTCTGTTTTATGAGACACCCTAAAAACAACTGACGTAGCAACACGTTGTTATTGTAACTGAAACGTAAAATGAGAGAGTATTGACAGTGGGTGTTGGAGCTGAGCAACAACACGCTAAGTAAGCTAATGATAAGTGTGGCTCGACACTATAAAGCGTAAACAGAGTTGAGAACAATGAATGAGCCGCACTGTTGTTGGTCTCATTAGTTTTCCTCGTGGGTCGTGAAAGTGCTACAATAACAACAGTTTAACGTACTATAGCGGCACGTTTTAAAGGTACAAGCGGGCCCAAGACTGCGTTAAAAAAAAGTAGTCATTGTCAAGAGATGTTCAATGTTGCTTGTGTAAAATACAGTACTGTTGACCGTTACGGCGCGGTTCGCTTCAAACTCGCGTCAAGTAATGACTTTAAAGTAACTTTTACAGTAAAAGGGAGTCAGAAAAGTAATACATTTCAGACTTGCATTAAGTGACAGAAAGGATTTGGGGCCTAGCAGGGCAGCTCGGGTGAGAATAACCGCATCCCATGTAAGTACAATGGGGGACATACCCTGACTAGCTTTCGAGCTCTTGTAGTGAACCATGAGAAAGAAACGCGGACATTTACCTGAACAGGATTTCAACAATGTGTCCGTGTCATTCTAGTTAGTTGATTCGGTGGTATTTTAAGTTGATAAGTCCTTGAATAATCTGGACAAAAGTGATCTCATTTACTCCGTTTCTCTTGCCTTTCTTCCACTACACCTCCCAAATTCGCCGTCTGCAATGCTACTGGGGCAGTGTGCTCTGCCGGGTCCTAGAGCCGACGGTTTAAAGCACACAGTGCCATCGGCCCTGGAGAAGATGGGGGCCGTTCGAGGGGGTTTCTGGTGAGCTTGTGTGTGTGGGCCTCGATGAACTTTGACGTGCTCTGTGTGGGACTGCACTTTACACAATAACTTGTTTCAGCACAAAGAACGAACGTTGCCCTATGCAATCAAAAGCAAATCACCACATTATGAGGGGAAGGGGCATTATATATGTTTTTATTCATTTATTTTTGTGTATCAAATCTTTCTATTTCCTTCCTTCCTTATTTCTTTACTTATTTCCTTCCTTCCTATTACAATCAATGACAATGAAAAGCAAATCACCACGTTATAACAAGGGGCATTATTATTTTTTATTCATTGATTTTTTTGTATCCACTCTTTCTTTCTTCCTAATTCCTTCCTTCCTGTTTATTTATTACCTTTTGTTCATTCTTTCCTTCCTTCTTTATTTCCTCCCTTCCTTTTTTCTTTCCTTCATTTCTTTCTTCCTAATTCCTTCCTTCCTGTTTCTATCTTACCTTCTTTTCATTCTTTCCTTCCTTCCCATTTCCTTCCTTCATATTGCTTTCTTTCCTTCCTCCCTATTTCTTTATTTAATTCCTTATTTCTTTCCTTTCTTCGTTCCTTCCTTGTTCTTTATCTTTTCTTCTTTCCTTCCTTCCTGTCCTTTCTTTCTTTCTTTCTTTCGACAGATACTTGTGTTTTCAAAAAGTCTGTTAAAAGTCAAGTAGCGATTCGACTCCTGAGGTGAAAGTAAACTTTAAACGTAAATTTTTCTTTCAATTATATTCAATTCCGATTTCAACAACAACTTAAGATAGCAATCTATGGAGCCCCTCAGGACACATACAAGAAAAAAAAACTTCCATTCCCTCACAAAGTTTTGCATTCCCTAGCAAAGATTGTGTTCTTTCGTAAAGATTGGGAGATAAAGCAAACTTTTCTTTTTCTTTTTGTGCAAGGGGAACCTTTTTTAATGCGTGTTGATGTCATTTTAGGCCATCTCCCGGATAACTGAAAGCAATAAACATTGATGGAAAGTTTTGTGGAATTTTACTTTGACATTGACTTGAAATACAAAGACATTTAATCTGTTTTTTTTTAGTTTGAATGCAGTCACCCTGCACAATTCTCTCCTTCCCCAAAATAGTGTCGCCTCTTAACCAGTTGCACGAGAGACTACATTAGTGCCCCTTTACACAAATAACAATAAAAAAAGTGCTATCTCCCTATCTTTGCGAGGGAAAGCCATGTTTTAAAATTTCATTTCCCCTGAGACGCTATGTACCAATCTGTTCCCATGCAACCAAAAAAAATGCAAAAATTCTAACAGAATAAGGATTGAAAGAAAATACTCCTTGCACAATTTTTTTTCTGATTACACGGAAAATTTAACAACATCACAGGCTGGTGGTTTTCAGTCTGCCGCAAGATATTGCAAATTCTCCATGAATCATTCTTGGAGACGACATCATCAAGCAATTCTTCCGAAGAAGGCAATGTTTTCGGGAATATCTGGCTCCATTGAATCTGCTGCGGTCCAGGTTCCACGATGCTACCACTGTCTGTATTTTTCCAGCCTAATCAGACCCCAAGATTTCAATCAAGATATCAATAGTGGTTGACTTTAGGGACCTCCATTTATCTTCTCATCCATTGTGTTGTTATCTGCAAAGCATAAAAAATAACATCTAAGTCAAAATATAGATAACAAGTGTTTTTTTAAACAGAGCAAAAGTAAAAACTCTTTAGAAAAAAAAAATATAAAATACTGTATTTTCCGGTTGATCAGGCACACCAGAGTATAAGTCGCACCCCCAATGAATGGTGTATTTTCAAAAATGGTTCATATATAAGGCTCACCAGATTATAAAACACACCTTCAATGAATGAAAAAAGTTTTCCAAACACAATATATAAATATATTAAAGTTTCCCAAATATAAGGCACAGTGAATTGTAAATTTCCCCACTGTGAGATGAATAAAAGTACATCCAATCCAATTACATTATAAACCGCTACAGTAGAGGCTGCGGTTACGCACTATTTCTTCTACAAAGGGAAATGGAGTCGGTGGCTGCTGACAGTAGTTGTAAGACCTGTTGTGGCTCAATATGACTTCACATATAAGGCGTACCTTTATGTAAGGTATGCAACTCACACTTGTCTTGCTACAGCTGCTCGCCACCTTATGAACGATATATGTCCCGAGCGGTCGTTCTTGAGGTGAATTCGTTCGTAAGTTGCTCCAGTGCTATATTTTGTATGGAATGAATGTTTAAATCAAACACTGATCGGGGAAGTAGTAAAATAAATTAACACCTACTGTAGTACGACGACATATATCCTTTGGTCTTCAATAAGCCATTACTGAAGCTGCTGGTACGTGATTACTGAATTTCGTGCCAGAAGCAATTACTTAACGCCTCGCGTCTTCCAGTAGCGTCAACAAGGAAGACGGATTTCATCCACGCCCACATTTTCTACACAGCCAATCGTAAGCGAACTCGGCGGATAGAGGCGTGAACTCGTTTTCAGCATAGACGGGCACTGATTGGACGGCCTTGGTGTCCGTCGCGTAAACACCCGGCCCTTGATCAATATGTCTGTGTGGGTGCGTTTGAGTGAAGCACAAACCGCAGCCAATCGCAAGCGAGCTCGGCCGGAAAAAGGCGCGCAATATAAAATCTAATTTACAGCATCTCTGCCCAAACATTTTTCAACATAAAGTAGCCGCAAAAATGTATGTACCGATTTTCGTAACTCGAATGTTCGTAAATTGGGCAGCGTCTGTATAACCAACTTCTCTTGCTTTGGCAGTGGCTATATCCCACTAATCTTGACTAGACAGCATATTTACTCTACAACTATGCTCACTCATTCCCTTCATTGCCCTTTTCACTTGACAGTTGTGTATTTTTTGAAAAAGTGAAACACAGACACAGTAGAGCTTGGCAGAAAATACGGGAGTTGATCTGGGACAGGTACGGGCAGGCCAGTGCAGTTGGTTCATGGTAGTAACATATACTCTTTCAATTCTAAAAAGCCCACAGATGACTCAGATGGTGTTAACCCCTGAAGACAATTAGTCAGATTTTTTTGGAGATGGAGGAGAGAAAAAACGAGGCTAACTGGTAACTCAAATTAGAATGACATTGAGGTTGTAAACTCTTGTCCTTGTCATTTTTATTGTGGATAATTATTTGGAAGACCTTTTCTATGTCATCTAACTGACATCGGAAAAACGTTTGATAGCATCTAAAATACCCGAAACACGCAGGCTGATATTTTTAGTCAAATGCAAAACACCAATGAAAATGACTTAGTGTCCTAAAACTGCCACAAATGAGCTTGAAACTGGGGAGATTCATAAAGTCCCGCCCCCTTGTTCGTGATGTCACGTCAGGATACTCCTTCACAAACTGCCTTGCTCCAGAATCAAAACAATGGCTTCAGACAGTTCAGATTCAGAGAAGATACTTTCTTATTACTCATCCAGTTATGAATATGATTCAAATAGTGTGAAGAGGAAAGCATACATGTTTGCAATCGATTAAAGAAGTCCTTCCGTATCAATTTGAGCCGTCTGCAAACGATGGAACCGGTGAAGAGCTGGACTCCGATGTAGCGCCCAGAAAATACACAAGATGGCGCACAAGCTGCGTTTCGTCCAGTATATAAAGCCAGTTATCAGAGCCGTAAAGCCGCCTGTGATTGGTTAAAAGCTGTGGTAGAAGATCAGAGGGGTGGGTTTTACGCACACACACAAAGAAGACCGCCACACAAATATCAGATGTTGAGATGAGAGAGAAAGCTCCGACAGCGCTCCAGAGTAAAAAAAAATGACACGGTGGAAGGAAAGTGGATGTTTGTCCCATCGGTTTGCTCCACTAATATGGCGATTGCTCTCTTTCACCAGGTGAGCTCACAGTTCACATGCAGTGTGACTAAATGAGTAAACATGCATCAAACTTCCGCTATCCAAGCGCTGAATCGCTAACTCTGGTTAGCTTCCTTGTTTACCTCCGCTGGTGCTCGACTGCTGTGCTTCGTTGGTTATGGGCTGATTTGTCCGCTGGGAATTTGTGTAAACTTACACTTTCTTTATGCGTGTTACCGCAATTGGCTGCGACAGGCAACGATTTACCATCGCATTATTTATGTAGTTTACCTTCTAATTTCGCAATCAACACGGTGTTTTCAGACGAAAAAAGTACCCAAAATGCATTGTGTGTCGCTTTCTCGGTCAGGGGTGTTCCGAATGTGACGTCACTTCATCATCAACTCGAAAACAAGACTTCCTGAATATTCAGCACAAGTCTTAAAATGTAAAATATAGCTATATGCGGTGGACTCTATGTAAAATGTGCTCAGTAGAAGTCATTTGAAGTGATTTTACAAATTATGGACGCCACTTGTCCGGACGTGTCGGTTGTCCTTTAAATACTGTAGAAAGTTTTTTAAAAAGTGCAATACAATGTAATATATTCCATGCAGCTCCACTCATCCTAACGTTACATTTGTGGGATATGAATTCAGCGGCAATCTAGCTGACCATATCTCAAAAGGTATCCATTTTGCCTTGTACTGCCACTTGGCATCAACTGAAAAAGGCATTATAGTGCCTAAAGGCTCAGGGAATGATCAATCATGAGCCATTTGTTTCCTGGGTGGGTGAAGGGAGGGGGGGGTGTCAGGTGACATTCGCAAGCTGAGCCATTAGGTTTTTTCGGTACACCCTTGAGATGGTTAACCTAACCTAATCCGGTTTCTTCTCAAACTGTGTTCGGCAAGGTGAATCAAGTCACATTTTAACTCATTCACTGCCATTCCTGAATGTATTTGGTAATTGAAAACATGACGTAGAGCGCCATTTCCGAATTTGTTCGGGTTTTGTTTTTTTCTTTTTTGGGTGCTGCTAAAGCGCTGGTAATGGCATCTGACAATGTTTTTTTCCCTTCCACAAGAGGGCAGCATTTCCCTCGTTCCATGTTTATTCCCGCTTGAGCTGTTGTTAAAGCGCTATAATAATAAATTATACATTTCATTTATAAGCGCCTTTCAAAACTCTCAAGCTATATGAACCAATATGTAAATTGTTCGTTGGACATCCGCCTTCATTTAAAGCTCATATTACTCTAGACCTATATAATTTAGGAATTAACTTTTTTTCCGGATGAAAGTAGAGAGTCTCAGCCAGAGGTGTCAAACTCATTTCACATCGTGGGCCACATATGGCCTCAGTCGATGTCAAGTGGGCCGGACCATCCAAATTATACCATACATGCTATGAATAACCAAAATACCGAAACTTGTTGAAAACTCACCAAGCACAAAAGTTTCTCATCGATGAATCTCTGGAAATAAAATATGATGTGGTCCATTTTTCATTGAAAATTCTACACTCATTATCTACTTTTCTCCCCTTGGATAATGACATTTTGGCTAATGAGGGTGTTGAAATTGCTGTTGAAAAAAAACACAGCTGTTTTCTTCTACGTTGATCGAAAGAGCACCACTCTCCCCCTAGTGGACAATCCTTGAATTGCACTTCATTAAAAATATGAACTCCATGTCGTTTGTGCATTTTTTTCCACTTTTAAATTGTCCTGTGGGCCTGATTAAACCTCCTTGGGGGTCGGTTCCGGCTCGCGGGACGTATGTTTCACACCCCTGGTCTAAGCCTTACACTCTAAGGTTTCTTAAGCTGCATTGAATGTTTATGTAGTCCTAAAACTCAATATTGTGTGGGTCCAGGAATTCGAGTGACAATGACAAAAATGGGCACATTTTTACACGTCTGGCAGTGAATAAATTAATTTCTATGTTCTTGATTCTAACATGATGCAGCATCCCCGTTTGACCTTTCGAGGTTCCTCTCTCGGCCGTATTTGGTAAACAGCATCTTTGGAACAGGATAGTAGAGCCAGCTGCTGGTGTATACACAGGGGCCTCTACCCTCAGCCCCCTTCTGTTGTCATGTGTTACCTTTGCCAAGCTGCTCTTGTCATCTAAGTAAGGAAGACTGAGGTTATCCTGTATACTTTGCTGTTACCATTCCGCGGGGTCCTCTTCATCCTCCTCATCTGTTTCTGCTCCAGAGATGTCGGACAGGTCTGTTGTTCCGCAGCTTAGAAGCCAGGAATGGAATCTAGATTTATAGAAATGAACTGTTGTAGTTGGTGATGATCCACAAAAAAGTGACACTTTACATGACTTAATGAGCTGTTGAAATAGAATGGCAATGGACAGACGGATATGTTTTGCATGTGGTGCTATTTTGGATTCAATTAAAATAGCATTTATTAGTCTCGCAGTGGAGAAATTTAAATTTCACAGCAGCAAATTGATGCAAGTAAGAGGAAAGGAAAGAAAGTGGTAGAAAAACAAAATACAGGGCCTGCTGTAAAGGCAGCCACTCTCACTGCGGCATCTTGTAGTCAAAACAACAACAAAAATAAATAACAAATAATGTGACACAACACAAAATACACAGACAATTCAATCTTCAGGACTTTCTGCACCCTCTTTGTGACATGAAGCAGTTCTAGATGAAAGAGGAGAGGATCAAAGCAACTTTTTCAGCAGTGGATCAGGGACGTCATGGTGGAAAGTGCACATGTACTACAAGCTAAATGTTGAAAGCAAACATGAAGCTCTAGCATCCATTGACAAAAAGAGATTGTCTCACATAAATCCGCTTCAATTCCAAGTCGCGGCAGTTCCGGTAATCCAGCCGCAGACTGTCCAACAGCACCGACCTTTCCGCTGAACAAAGCGGGGTTGTGAAAATGCTTCCCACTAATAATAATAATAATAATAATAATAATAATAATAATAATAATAATAATAATAATAATAATAATAATAATAATAATAATTAATTTCTAAGTGCATTTAAAAACTCTCAAGGACACTACAGTCACATATTTTTTTGTGTGCGGGTGAGCAGCGGCAGCCATTCGCGCCAGTGTTCACTCTATCCGGAAGTAACACAGCAGCAAAGTTATGAAAGGAAGAGGAAAGGAAAGAAATAAGTTGAAAAACAAAATACAGGAGCTGCTGGAAAGGCAGTCACTCTTGCGGCGCCATCTTGAAGTAAAAAAACAACAACAACAAAAACTAAATAACAAATTATATGACAACACAAAGACACAGAGAGTCATTCATTCTTCAGCACTTGCTGTACCCTCTTTGTGACATGAAGCAGTTCTTGACGAAAGAGAGGATCAAAGCATCTTTTTTTTCGCAGTGGATCAGGGATGTCATGATTGAAAGCAAACACGAAGCATTAACGAAAAGAGATTGTCTCACATACAATCCGCTTCAATTCCAAGCCGAGACAGTTTCACATATGCATCGCCGCTCGGCACTGACTTCACTACAGGGGCAAAAAAAAAAAAAAGTACAATCGCCTCAGAGCTGTCCGGCAATGACAGTCAAATGGCACTGACATTCCTCCCAAATCAAAAACGGTGCTGCCGAAAAGGCGCAACCGCTCAGCAAAGTCTCCTCGTTGATGAAAGTCGAGGCAAAAAATGCTGACAAACAATCCGTAAACACAAAAACAACACAAAAAAAGTAAGGCTCATGAGAGCCTACTCGGGCGCCATCTTGGACTTCTGGTTATGCCAGAGGCAATCGGGCCATCAACGATCCAATGTGTCTCCTGATGTTACGTGATTGGGATTCACTGATGATTTCCAACTTGCAGTCTGCTTGTGACATCTTTTTGTGTACGTATCGTTAAATTGAAACCAAATTCTTCTGGGAAGGTTTGGGGGGGGGGGGGGGTTGTTAAATTAGGATGCATTACATGGCCCCCTGAATCCCACAGAGCAGCTCAAGGCCGCCCTTATATAAGGTGACTGTGAACTGGTGAGGTCAGTGATGTGCTTCCACTGTGGCTGGATGGCTGCTGGTTGCTTGGCCGGTCAGACACCAATGGAATGCGGTTCTCTTTTGTTTATCTGCGAGAGGAGTGGGTCAGCGGGGAGAATGCCATTGATGCAGAATGAACCTCCAGGAAGTGTTTTCTCTCTACCTACTCCCCCACTCTCATTCTCTTGCCATCCTTTCCCAATCTTTCACTGTGTGTGAGAACTTTTTTTGCCGTGCTGAGGCCACAGATCCCGGGGCACAACCACTGCTTTGTCTTGCTCTTGTGAACACCCCCCCCCCCCCCAGCCGCCTCCTTTACTGTGCGCCCAAGTTTGCCAAGGCCATGAAAACACACGGTGACTGCTCCTATTCTTATCTGCCTTGATGATGTATCGGTGAAAAGGTTTCTTCAACCGTCATCTGTACTTCTTTGAAGGTGTCGAACGTTTCGCTCCTCATCTGAAAAGCTTCGTCAGCAAACTAAAATTTTGCTGGTAGCTCAGGTCCTATACAGGTAACATCCGGGTTACTACCAGCATGACTTACGACCACAACCACCAGACCTTTTTTTTAAATGTTTTTTTTTTTTTATTCTATGACTGGCACCGCAACGCGCGAGCAGCCGGCAACGCGTACTACAATTTTGGCCAGCCAGTATCTCACTCTCGCACAGCAATCTCCTGCGTGACTACACTCAGTACAGTAGTTATACAGTACAGATACCGTCTCGGAAACATCTCCTGTAGTACTGTACACTGCTTTTTTCCTTTGGCGTCCGCCTGATTCCGAGCGTGTGTGTCGGACGACCTCTTCTGGGGATTTTTCAACAGCGCACATGCGTGGGAAGCCGTGCGTATTTGGGTTAGTAGAACGCGGGTGCGCTGACACTAAAGGGTAACTATAAAATGTATAAATAAACTGAACAGTTCACAGTTTGGTATACATTATAGGTACAGGTATACAGTAATAACAATCAATAATACAAAATATAAAATGATAAAAAAATGACACTAAAAGTTACCAAATTTATAAATGAAAAACAGTTTGGTATATAATAGTATTCAATAGAAAATGTTGCTTAAAAACAACAGATTGACATTGTATACTAGCCTGTCGTATAAACCTTGTGTCGGCCATTTTGAATTGATTTTGACTTACGACTGATTTGTTGGAACGGAACCCGGTTGGAAGTCAGATGTTACCTGTACTTACAAATCCTACTGAATCTAATATATATATATATATATATATATTCACAATATAATACTATGGGGGTTTAAGTGATATACTGAAGCTGTGACAAATGAAGTGCGATATAGCGAGGGATCACTGTCAAAACATAGATTTTGAGGCTGGAACATTCAGCTTGGAGTCAGGAATGTCTTTGGCTTGTTTTCAACAGATTGACATCGTATACTATCCTTTCGTATAAACCTCAAGTCAACAATTTTGAATGGATTTCGACTTACGACCGTTTGACTGACGATCGTTTTGTCGGAACGGGACACGGTCGTAAGTCAGGTTTTACCTGTATTACATGTATATCCCTAATGTCCAGAGGTGGCGGTGCTAGACCTCTGCTTTGATGCTTCTCGGATGAGGAGCGAAACGTCCAACACCTTCAAAGAAGTACAGATGACAGCTAAAGATACCTTTTCATCGATGGATCACTCCTGTACGACTGAGAGCTTACACAGATGTATTGATGATGTATATTGAATGTTTTTTTTTTAATTTTCATACATCATTTATCTGATGCGCACCATGCCTCAGAGCTGCATTGATTTTTGTTACGCGTTTCGAGCAGTTTTTTTACAGACTAAAAATGGGGGAAAATCTAGCCAGTGGCCCCTTATGACCAGTGGCTGTCGCATCCTGTCACATTGCCCCCCCCCCTCTTGTGTCAGAACACTTGGAGGAGCTGCAAATGGTCCTTTCAAAAACACCACGACAGCTGGAACACAGGGCAAAGGTGACAAGGGGCAGTTGGGAGAGCGCAAAAAGGGGCACCAGGAGGAGGAGAAGAAACAAGGGAGAGCACAAAATAAGCAGCTGCAGCCTCAACTGTTTCTCCCCTTTGCTGCCATCTTTTGCTTTTAAAATCACACGAGATCGACTCTGGAAAATATTTTAATTACTCAAGAGGTTAAGCAGATTTTAGATTTTTTTTCCTCCCTCCACATAAATCATCACTTGTATTTTAAAGGACAACCGACGTCTCCGGGCAAGTAGTGTCCATTATTTGTAAAATGGCTTCAAATGACTTCTCCTGAGTGTATTTTACAAAGATTCCACCGCATATAGCTATATTTTACGTTTTGAGACTCACGCTGAATATTCCGGAAGTCTTGTTTTTGAGTTGATGACGAGTCCGTATGTTACGTCACTGAAGGAACGCCCCTGACTGAAAAAAGGACACATTGTAGCAGTCCTTCCATCTTGTCAATATATTTTGCTGTACTTGTTTGGTCTGAAAAGGTCATGTTGCACCAAAAAGAGCCAGAAGAGGCCGACCAAGCTCCATATAAGGAATTTATCAGCCTGTGGAAACGGGATGATTAATACCTCACACGGAGCTTTGTCGGCATTTTCTACCTCTTTTTTGGTGATCCATTTCCCCCCAATGTTGCCTCAAAATGGCACGCGATAAATTCTTAAATAAATAAATCGATTGCAAACATGTATGCTTTCCTCTTCGCAACTATTTGAATCATATTCATAACTGGATGTGTAACAAAAAAGCATATTCTCCTAATCTGAAGCCATTGTTTTGATTCTCCAGCAATACGTCTTGGCGTGACGTCACGAACTGGGGGCGGGACTTTCTGAAAATGCCCAATTCGCAGCTCAATTTTTTGCAGATTTTGGAAACTTTGTCATTTTTATTGGTGTTTTACATTTTAATAAAAATACCATACTGCGTGTTTTGGGTATTTTAGATGCTATAAAACGTTTTTCTGATGTCAGTTAGGAAACAAAATAGTGACGTCGGTTGTCCTTTAAGACTGTTTGGGCTTTCACAGCCAGGAAAAACAAAGCCAGTGGGTGGGTGGGTGCCAGGGAATTTCTTCAACTCTAAGCAGGATTAGAGAAAACGGTCCTTTTAAAGTTCTCAAAAGCTCTGACAGCCTAAATTACAATACGTGATTTATCATTCTTTTTAAGCAACAATTTCTTTGTGACCATAAAGTTTGTCTTTCATCCTGCGATGATCTCAAAACCACAAAAATATCTTTATCGTAGAGAGTTGGTAAATGTAACATTTTAGTGGAAATTTACGATTTGCATAAAACTCAACAAGGAACAAGTTACGGAAAAGTAAATCTTAGTTTAAAATAAAAAATACTATAATAATGCCTATGATAATAACATATCAGAGGAATATCTGTAAAAATTCAAAACAAACATGGTGTTAAAATAAAAATCCGTATTCATTTGAAAAATCTACGTTAACTCATTCACTGCCATTCATGAATTTATTCGGGAATTGACAATATGATGTAGAGCGCCATTCCCGAATTTGTTCAGATTTTGTTTTTTCATGCTCGGGTGCTGATAAAGCGCTGGCCGTGGCCTCTAGCAATGTTTTTTCTTTTCCACAACGGAGCAGCATTTCCTTTTTTTTCCATGTTAGCGCTTTGTTCCAGCTTCAGCTGTTGTTAAAGAGCTATATAAACCAATATGTCTGTATTGCATTGTATTTTGGACATCCGCCCTCATTTCAAGCTCATATAACTCCAGACTAATATAATTTAGGAATTAACCATTTGTTCTGATGAAAGAAGAAAGTATAAAGTTTCTTAAGCTGCATTGAATATTGATGTAGTCCTAAAACTCAATATTCTGTGTGACAATGACAAAACCCTGGCACTGGAGTGGACACATTTTTGCAAGCGTCTGGCAGTGAATGAGTTAATGAAAAAAATTAATAATAATAAATAATAATAATAATAATATAATAATAATAATACATTTCATTTATAAGCGCCTTTCAAAACTCAAGGTCACTTGTCAGTCACAGGATATGTTTTTCTATGGGTGAGCAGCGGCAGCCACACGCGCCAGTGTTCACTCAACCCGGAAGTAACTCAAATAGATAGAAAGCTAGCTAAGAAAAGCTAATAGCTAGCCAACTAGATAGCTAGCCAGATAGATAGCTAATATCTACCTAGATAGCTAATATATAGCCAACGAGATAGCTAGCTAGGTAGCTAGCTAATAGCTAGCTAGATAGCTCATATACAGTATAGCCAGCGAGATTTTGATATTGTTTGTTTGTTCCTAAATATGAATAAAAATGGTTTCCTGTGTTTTTATTCTGATGTCTGATCAACTCTATGGTTTTATCTATAAAACTTATCGAAATGCCGGATGAGATTTTATTTACGATCAATATTTACTATATTACTTCTGCATTTTTTGAATTATTTACCTTCTTTAGAAGCCAATAAAATAATGTATATAAATTTATATAATTATACACAATTTTATATATTTATGTATAATTATAATTAAATATATGTCAGATTATGGGCTCTAAAGGGTTAAACAAAAGTGCGTAAATTGTGACACCCTGAGTATTTGTCCAAATTAATTTAGCGGTAAAAAAATACCGGTTCAACAGTTGACTGTTAAGCGTCACAGGTTTTAACCTCCTCAAAATAAGAACAAATATTAAATGGACTCAGAAAAAAACTGCAATAAAATACTACTATCCAAAAGAAAAATACAATTAAGCCATTCACTGCCAGATGTGCAAAAATGTGTCCACTCCATTGCCAGGGTTTTTGTCATTGTCACTCAAATTCTTGGGCCCACAGAATATTGAGTTTTAGGACTACATAAACATTCAATTCAGCATAAGAAACATTTTCTTTTATCAGAAAAAAAGAGCTAATTCATAAATTATATGAGTGTGGAGTGTATATGAGCTTGAAATGAGGGCAGCTGTCCAAAATACAATGCACTACATATATAATGGTTTATAGAGTGCTTTAACAACAGCTGAAGCTAACAGCATTCACAGTTTAGTTTAATCAGCTCTTTTATTATTTTTCATTTTATTTATGGTTTTATCCTTCCATTGTTTATTGCTCCGCTTTTCTTTTTTGATTGTAAAGTGTCCTTGGGTGCTTTGAAAAGCACTTGTAAATTAAATGCATTCTTCTTCTTCTTCTTCTTCTTCTTCTTCTTCTTCTTCTTATTATTATTATTATTATTAGTAGTAGTAGTAGTAGTAGTAGTAGTAGTAGTAGTAGCTTTAGTATTAGTATTAGTATTATTATTATTATTATTATTATTATTATTATTATTATTATTATTATTATTATTATTATTATTTGTTTCTGATGAGCCCTGACCCTCGACTTCCGACTGTAGAGAGAGGAGGGTTGCACACAGAGCAGACAGGTGTTTCCAGCAGCAATGGATGTTGCCGCCGGCGTCCATTGCTACTTGCTGCCGCTGTGCGAGTTCTCGCAGTAGTACACGAGTTTCTGGTTGTGGGTCAGGCGCTATCGCGAGATTTGGCGGCCACACGATCAACCTGTTCGTTGACACTCACCAACAGCAGCCCACCAACCAACCAACCAGCCAGCCAGCCAGCAACCGAGCGAGACGAGCGAGCGCAGCCTGCCTCGCCGGGCACTGGACCGAAAGCTCGAAGAACCGACGAGAGGGAATTCAACATCTGGACGCCCACCATGATTATACAACGTCGAGGTGTCTAAAGGGGGTCACAAGGGATATAATCACATCACGGAAAAGGCGGAAATAAATGTAAGTGAGCCGTTTTTTGTGTGCGTTTGAGCGTAGCGAGGAAGCCAAAGTTAAGAGTCCAGTCGGAGATCTGCTCGGCTCATTTTGGATGATTTTTAAGGCTTATTTTAAATGTCTTATATCCCACTTTCGGGTTATACTATGCTGCCTCGTTAACACTTTTCTTTTGAAACTCATCGCGTGTTGCGTTCAAGTGCTCATCGGTCGCGTCAAACTTTTAATAACCCATTAACTAACGTCAACTGCATGTGCTAAAAAGATAAATACTAACATGTACAGTAGTTATAGCTTCATCTTTACGCTGTAGTTTACCCCCTTGTGGGGAGTTACAATCGATTAAAAGTGAGCAGCAGCGGCTCGGGGCTATCTTGTTACAGTTTTTTTTGGCGGTGTTTTGGTTATAAAAACGGTACAAGCGGTGTGCTTTTTTGGACAGGAGCGAGGTAACATATGGCAGAACGGGAGCACAGCTGGAGGTAGCGTTTCCATTGCGGTGATGTCAGAGCAGCTGACTCCACAGCTTGCGGTGTAATTAGCAAACAGAGCAGCAGTTTACTCACTCCCGTATTCTTTTTCTCCTCCTCCTTTTGACGCTCCTTTGCCCGCCGTGGACGACTGTGCGATTATTTTTCCAGTCCCGCTTTTTGCTTGTTCTGTAAACACGACTGCGTTTGTTGTGCTTCTGTTTTTGAACGGACGGGTCTTGGTGGAAGCTTGAAGGAGGAGCTCGGATCGTTTAGGAGAATGGGTGAGGACACTTTGATCAAGTGTATGTGTTATGAAAATTAGTTATGAAGATTCATTAAAAGCTGCGATTTGTTTTCTTCAAGAAATGCAAATTTAATTTAGGGTGATTGTGCAGCATATTATGATGGGAAACTACAAATATCATGGCGATTAAAAAAAAGTTATACACAGTGATACCTCAGCTCACGAACTTAATTGGTTCCCAGAAAGTGTGTGTAAGGTGAAAAGTTCATCTGCCAAACATTTATTTCCCATAAGAAAACATTAAAAATGAGAATAATCCGTTCCCAGGTCCCCACAAAACATACTTTTCGACTTAATAACCCTTAATAACCCTTAAAACTACACAAAATATATATTATATATATCTTTATGTAAAATAATATGCTATTGTATTCCAATTAAAGAAATAAACTGTACTATATAATAAAGTCATCTTATTGTTGTTGTTGTGCTGGTCGTTGATGTAGTTGCCTCTTGATGATATCCGAGTGAAGTTGCCGTGCTTTCTCGGCGATAATACCCTCACTCACAATGTCCCCTGCTAGCTGCTTTTCATTAATCTAAATCAACAGAAGTTTTTCAACCTCTTCTATTGCCTGAGACCGTTGCTTGGACAACACAGAAACACCCTTAGCCACACGTAGCAATGGTCGACTTAGCATACTGGTAATGGGATGCTAAGTCACACAAACGCACACCTCGTTCGTGTTTTTTGATGATCTCCTTTTCTGCTCGACCTTAATCTTCGTTTGTGTCCTCTTCGGTTTAACGCTAGCCTGTGGTGGGGTCTTTTTCGGTCCCATAATAGCAAAAGTACTTCACTTGATAGCAAACCACGTCTGCACTCAAAAGGGGTGTGGAAAACTAGTCCGCCAGTCACCGTGGTGCTCTGTGGTTTGGTTCATCCACCAAAAACTATTTCGTATGCCAAGATTATATTCTCGCGAATTTAACGTGAAAAGTTCGGGAGCTAAAGCGTTCGTAAGATGAGGTATCACTGTATTTTTTTGGTTGTTGTTGAGGATTTCATTTGGTGGCGGCCCGGTTAGCACGCAGATTTTACAGTTCAGAGGTTGTGAGTTCGAGACCTGGTCCGGCTTCCCTGTGTGGAGTTTGCATATTCTCGTGGGTCCTTCACTTTCCTCCCACATTCCAAAAATATGCATGGCAGGCTGATTGAACACTCCAAAATTGTCCCTCGGTATGAGCGTGAAAGTGACTGGTTGTTTGTCTTTGTGTGGCCTGCGATTGGCTGGGTGCCCCCGCCCCCCCACCCTTCCGCGACCCTAATGAGGACGAACGAAGTGGTCTGAAAAATGGATGGATAGATTTCATTTGGAGATTTGGGCAAAGGTGGAATGAGAATTAATTCCCAAACTTGCTAAGTAATTTTGTCAGTGGAGTTGATCTTTTTTGAAACTTTGTTTTCCAGATTTCTGTATTCAACCTTCATAGTGCTAGCTAGCTAGCTGGCTTTCTATCTATTTGAGTCACTTCTGGGTTGAGTGATTATTAGCTAACTCTTAGCTAGCTAGCTGGCTTCCTATCTATTTGAGTTACTTCCGGTTTGAGTGATTATTAGCTAACGCTTAGCTAGCTCGCTGGCTTTCTATCTATTTGAGTTACTTCCGGGTTGAGTGAATATTAGCTAACTCTTAGCTATCTAGCTTGCTATCTATTTGAGTAACTTCCGGTTTGAGTTATTATTACTTAAGTCTTAGCTAGCTAGCTTTCTATCTATTTGAGTTACTTCCGGGTTGAGTGATTATTAGCTAACTCTTTGCTCGCTAGCTAGCTTTCTATCTGTTTGAGTTACTTCCGGTATGAGTGATTATTAGCTAACGCTTAGCTAGCTAGCTTTCTATCTATTTGAGTTACTTCCGGGTTGAGTGATTATTAGCTAACTCTTAGCTCGCTAGCTAGCTTTCTATCTATTTGAGTTACTTCTGGGTTGAGTGAACGCTGGCGCATGTGGCTGCCACTGCTAACCCACAGAAAAACTTATCCTGTGGCTGTAAAGTGACCTTGAGAGTTTTGAAAGGTGCTTATAAATGAAATGGATTATTATTAATATTATTATTCTTTGTGAAGTAATATTGAGCCACAACAGGTCTCACAACTTCTGATGAAGTGATGCGTAACCCCAGCCTCTACTGTAGCGCCTTATATTGTGCTGTGCCTTATATTTGGAAAACTTTTTTCAGTTATTGAAGGTGCGCCTTATATATGGAAAAAGTTTGAAAATACACCATTCATTGGGGGTGCGCCTTATACTCACTCCGGTGCACCTTATACACTGGAAAATACGGTACATTGATTCAGGACCAGGGTCAAAGTGGTGAAACACAATTTTTTTTACAGATATTTGACAGTAAGGTTGTAAAAAGTTATTATATTATATAATAATATTTTTCTGTAAATAAATATTTTCAGATGTTACTTTTTTGGGGGGGCATAATAATAATACATTTAATTTCTAAGCGCCTTTCAAAACTCTCAAGGACACTTTACAGTCACAAGATTTTTTTTGTGCGGATGAGGAGCGGCAGCCATTCGCGCCAGTGTTCAGTCTACCCGGAAGTAACACAGCAGCAAAGTTATGGAAGGAAGAGGAAAGAAAGGAATATAAACAAACAAACAAAAAAACTAAATGACAAATAATATGACGACACAGAGATACACACATAAGTCATGTTAACTCATTCACTGCCATTCACAAAAGTATTCTGCGAATTGAAAATGTGACGTAGAGTGCCGTTCGGGTTTTGTTATTTCTTGTTTGGGTGCTGATAATGCGCTGGTCAGGCCTCTGGCAATGTTTTTTCTTCTTTTCCACAAGGGGGCAGCATTTACCCCTTTTTCCATGTTAGCGCTTTGTTCCATCCATCTCCAGCTGTTAAAGCGCTATGTAAACCAAGATGCATGTATTGCATTGTATTTTGGACATCCGCCCTCATTTCAAGCTCATATTACTCCAAACCCATATAATTTAGGAATGAACTCTTTTTTTATGATGAAAGAAGAGAGTAAGACTTCTAACGCTGTTTTGAATGTTTATATAGTCCAAAAACTCAATATTCCGTGGGTCCTGGAATTCGAGTGACAATGACAAAAACCCTGGCACTGGAGTGGACACATTTTTGCACATGTCTGGCAGTGAATAGACGCTCTTCAACAACTGCGACAGACATTTTTTTTTAAATTATTGATGATAAATCTGAATTTGGTAGCTTAATTTGGTGCAAAATTGGTGTTATGTCATTCAATTTCAGGTCTATAATAATAATAATAATAATAATAATAATAATAATAATAATAATAATAAATTTCATGTATAAGCGCCTTTCAAAACTCTCAAGGACACTTTACAGCCACAGGATGAATTTTTTTCTGCGGGTGAGCAGCGGCAGCCACATGCACCAGTGTTCACTCAACCCGGAAGTAACATAAAAGCTAGCTAAATAGAAAGCTAGCTAGAAAGCTAGTTAGATGGATAGATGATAGATAGAAAACTAGCTAGCTAGCTAGCTAGATGATAGATAGAAAGCTAGCTAAATAGAAAGATAGCTAGAAAGCTAGTTAGATGATAGATAGAAAACTAGATAGCTAGCTAGCTAGATGGATAGATAGAGAGCTAGCTGAATAGAAAGCTAGCTAGAAAGCTAGTTAGATGATAGATAGAAAACTAGATAGCTCGCTAGCTAGATGGATAGATAGAAAGCTAGCTAGAAAGCTAGTTAGATGATAGATAGAAAACTAGCTAGCTAGATGGATAGATAGAAAGCTAGCTAAATAGAAAGCTAGCTAGAAAGCTAGTTAGATGGATAGATGATAGATAGAAAACTAGATAGCTAGCTAGCTAGATGGATAGATAGAAAGCTAGCTAGCTAGATGGATAGATAGAAAGCTAGCTAGATCGAAAGCCAGCTAGATAGAAAACTAGAAAGCGAGCTATGTAGATCTGGAGATTATATAGATCATTGTCAGTGGTTCAAGTGAGTACAGTACTGTACAAGTCTGTACACCCCCCCTAAACTAACAAAAAACAGGGAAAATATTTTGAGGAGCAAATTTGCATCCTGGCATTTAGGAGCCATTATTTGTACAATACGAACACTGTCACATTTGAGTCAGTGGCAATCAAGTTTTTTTGGGGATCTAATTGCGTAATTCAGTTGTGCCTCCCTTTTTCTGAGTAGCCCCAATTTGTTGATCCACCAATCCTGTTTTTCCTGTTTTCCATCAGGTTATGAGGGAAGAATGGAGTTCCCAGACCATAGCCGGCAGTTGCTGCAGTGTTTGAGTCAACAGCGTCACCAAGGTTTCCTGTGCGACTGCACCGTTCTGGTCGGGGAGGTTCGCTTCAAGGCGCACAGGGCCGTGCTGGCTTCCTGCAGCATGTACTTCCATCTCTTCTACAGGGACCAGCTAGACAAAAGGGACCTTGTGCATCTCAACAGTGACATTGTGACAGCGCCGGCCTTCGGTTTGCTTCTTGAATTTATGTATGAGGGCAAGCTGGAATTTAGCACGCTTCCAGTGGAGGACGTGCTGGCCGCGGCCAGCTACCTTCACATGTACGACATTGTCAAAGTGTGTAAAGGCAAGTTGAAAGACAAGGAGATTTTGTCACTCGATGACAAAATGGCCGAGGCTTTTGGACTCGGCTGTTTGGAGCGAAACAATTCCTCGGACGGAAGACGACATTCCCGAGGCGCCCCCGCCTCCCCGACGGAACTGTCTGACACGGACAACGGCGAAACGGGGCTCGCCGTCAGCCATCGTGAAAGGTCCGGGCGGAACAGGCAGAAGGCGAACGGTCACTCCGACGGGTCCCCGAACCTTGTAGGTGTCAATTACGTGTCGGCGGAGGGCGAGCTGGAAACAGCTGGAAAAACAAAAGGCCATGTCAGTAGTCCCGACGTATCGCTGTCCCAGAGGTCCAGGGCTTCGGATGACATGGACTGCGCTCTGGATTTGTCTTTCAAGCCACTGTCGAAGCGAGATCCCTTCCGGGCCTCCGACGTCTCTGGACAGCTGGCCCTCGACAGCCAGCAGCGGGGCACCGAGACCCTCGTTCAAGATGAACACGACTTGCTGTCAGAGCAGGAGGACAGTGAGCCCACCAGCCCCGAGAGCCGGCGCTTTGGGAATAGTGCCGGGAGCTCAGTGGTGACAGGGTTCGCCGCCCTCTTCCCAGGCAACAACGGCGCAACCGCCGCCCTCCTTTCCCAGGAGGAAGACCTGATGGACGAGGAGGGGGAGGCCCGCGGCGGGGAAGCGGCGGCGGAGGAGGAGGAGCGGAGAAGGAGGAGGCCTCGTCCGCCGGGGGACAGCGAGGAGGAGGAGGAAGACGACTTGGCTTCATCCGACATCTCCACCTCCAGCGGGGTGCTTTTACCCGGCGGGCAACAGGCGTGCGTGTGCCCCCTCTGCAGTAAAATCTTCCCCAGCCCGCACGTCTTGCAGCTGCACCTCAGCTCGCATTTCCGCGAGAAGGACGGCGCTCGCTCCAAGTTGTCCCCCGACGGCTCGGTGCCCACCTGCATGCAATGCAACAAAACCTTCTCCTGCATGTACACCCTCAAACGCCACGAGCGCACGCACTCGGGCGAAAAGCCGTACACCTGCGGACAGTGCGGAAAGAGCTTCCAGTATTCGCACAATTTGAGTCGGCACGCCGTGGTTCACACGCGGGAGAAACCGCACGCGTGTAAATGGTGCGAGCGCCGTTTTACCCAATCCGGGGATCTTTATCGCCACATCAGGAAGTTTCACTGCGGCCTTGTTAAAACACTCGCCATAGGATAAAAGCGCTGCATTTTGTGCCCCCACCGCCCCGCCCCCTTAAAGGACAACCGACGCCTCCCGACAAGTTGTGTCCATAATTTGTAAAAACACTTGAAATGACTTCTACTGAGCGTAGTTTACAAAGATTCCACCGCATAATACTCAAGAAGTCTTGTTTTCGAGTTGGTGATGATTCCGGACGTGACGTCACTGAAGGAACGCCCCTGACCCAGAAAGCGACACACAATGCATTTTGGGTACTTTGTTTGGTCTGAAAACTTCATGTTGATCCGCGTTGACAGCGAAATTAGAAGGAAAACACATAAATAACGCGATGGTGAATCGTTGTGTGTTGCACCAAGACTACTATTTGATAGTATTTGACACAAAATCCCAGCAGACAAATCAGCCCATTTCCAACGGAGCTTGGGCGCCATCTTGTGCATTTTCTGGGACGCTACATTGGAATCCAGACGCCTCAAAATGAGACGGAAGGACTTCTTTAATCGATTGCAAACATGTATGCTTTCCTCTTCAGAACTATTTGAATCATATTCATAATTGGACGAGTAACACGAAAGCATCTTCTCCGAATCTGAAGCCATTGTTTTCATTCTCGAGCAAGGCAAAGACGTCCTGGTGTGACGTCACGACCAAGGGGGCGGGACCTTCTGAAACTCGCCATTTTCAGGGTCATTTTAGTTTTGGGACACTTTAAGTCATTTTTATTGGTGTTTTGCATTTGATTAAAAAAATATCAGCCTGCGTGTTTTGGGTATTTTAGATGCTATAAAACGTTTTTCTGATGTCAGTTAGGAAACAAAAAAAATGGTGTCGGTTGTCCTTTAACACAGTGTGTGTCTTTTCACACAGTTTGGATTCTAACCCCCCCCCCCTCCCCCCTCAGCGGGCATTTTTCTTGATGTAGCAACTTGAAGACAAAAATGACAAATGGCATCGGGGATGGGGAGGGGGGGGGTGAAAGTTTGAACAAAGTCAATAATGATGATGATGCGCTCGATTTTGTTTGTGTCGACTTTGTTTGAGGAGCTGAAAGGCATCCCGGCGGCGAACATTTGTTCATACAATCCATTTTTACTGGTGCACACGGGAGATCAAAACCGTCCCCCCTTTTTCTTATGTTATTATTTATTTGGGTATTTGTAACAAATTCAACATTTCGAGGCAGCAAAACTAATGACGTTTAGACTACTGGAATATATCTATTTTATTTTTCAGGGAAGTTTTTGTTTTCTTTCTTTCTTGAAAGGTCAAGGTTTAAAACCCATGATGTCCATTACAGTAATCCCTCGCTACTTCACGGTTCACTTATCGCGGTTTTAGTGCATTGCTGATTTTTTTTCAAGGAAAAAAAAAACTGAAAAAAAAATGCCGATGCCGAATGATTCGGAGGTTTCGTACATGGCTGTAGCTTGATTGGTTCCTGGGCGCTGACGTCACCCAATCACATCACGGTATCCCATAATTTACAGCCATGCGGATAGGCTGTGCACCCCCCCCCCCCTCTGTCATATCACATGGATTATTATGATATAACTATCGAGGAAAAGGTTTCCTCAGTCGTCATCTGTACTTTGAAGGTGTCGGACGTTTCGCACCTCATCCAAAGAGCTTCGTCAGCGAACTAAAGTTGTGCTGGTAACTCTGGCCCTATATCCCTAATGGACAGAGGTGACCTCTACTCTGATAGATCTCTGCTCTAAGGTTGGGGGAGCCGTGGATTACTCCCTGAAGCCAATCTGATTACTTATATTGTCCTATCCCTGGCTCTGGTTTCACCTCATTAGCCAACCTGATTACCTCTCCACTCTGTTTACCTTTATAGTTATATCCCTAGCTCTGGTTTCACATCATTAGTCAATCTGATTACCTCTATAGTTCTCTCCCTGGCTCTGGAATCACCTCATTAGCCAATCTGATTACCTCTATTGTTCTATCCCTGGCCCTGGTTTCACCTCATGAGCCAGTCTGATTACCTCGTCACTCTGTTTACCACTATAGTTCTATCCCTGGCTCTGGTTTCACGTCATTAGCCAATCTGATTACCTCTATTGTCTCTATCCCTGGCCCTGGTTTCACCTCAGTAGCATGACTAAGCCTATGTCGTATCGGCTTCAGGGATTGGTCCACTGCTCCTCAACCCTTAGGGCAAGGGACCAGCAGAGCAGAGGTCTGGCACAGCCATCTCTGTCCATTAGGGATATAGGGCCTATGTTACCAGCACAACTTTAGTTCACTGACGATGCTCTTTGGATGAGGAGGGAAATGTCCCGACACCTTCAAAGAAGTACAGATGACGGCTAGAAGAAACCTTTTCCTCGATGGACCACGACTGAGATCCTACACAGATCTATATAACTCTACTTTGCTGATTTTCGACTATCGCGGGTGTTCCTGGTCCCCATTTACTGTGAAAAACGAGGGATTACTGTATTGTATTTTGCCTTGGAATCACCTGTTTTTTTAGTTTTGTTGTGTTTTCAGCATGAATGTGAAACTCTTTGAAGAAATGTCCTAATTGCTACTTAAAAGTGTCCATTCAAAGGAAGGACACAAAGCTCGAGTTGATGCCTACAACACTTGTGCCTCTTTACACTTGACTTGAGTGTACTTCTTGAAGAGTGATCGATCACCATTGCCTTTTTTGTTAAACTCACTCAACACATACTGGAGGATCGCAAACAGGTAATAGGCAGGCACTGGAATGCGAATTGATCCACGATCAGTGCGTAGACCAATTATGTAAATGAAGCTCTTATGAAGTTATTGATTGTAGAAACAGACAAAATGGCAGATGAGTGATCTATTTCCTGGTATGGCTGCAGTAAGAACAAATCAGTCCTGAAATGAGACAGATGGATAATCACAGTTACAGCTACTGACTTTTATTTTGAAATTAACATATTCATGCTCACCGTAGTTTCTTTCTGTTATGTTTTACTACTGATGTTAGCGATTTTAAAAAAAGAAGCTGTTGGCAGGAAGGAGTTCCGCTGGTTTGCTCAATATTTTTTTTGTCTCATATGTCCTGAGAAGACTTGATATGAAATGTATTTATTAGTTTGGTTCAAGGTTTTTTTTACTTATCGGGGAGAATAGATGTACAGTGATACCTCGGTTTACGAACCCCTTTTCTTACGAACTTTTCGGTTTACGAACGTTAAATTTATGAAAATTTTACCTTGGCATGCGGACTTTTTTCATACACGGAGCTGCCTCATTGAGTGATGTGTCGTTCGCGAACGAGCCCGTTCTAGCAACAACAAAATGGCAGCCGAAAGTTTTTGTCCTCTATTCCCCCGCCCCCAGTCTTCGGTTAATTGATTTGTCAAGAACGCAGCAGTGAGGGGGGGTGGTAAAATTAAAGAGACAGGCAGACGACAGCGAGAGAGTTTCAACTTTGATAGTTCAAAGGCGTAGTGTAGACTGCAAGGTTAAAATATCCCATCAATCAAGTATCCACAAACAATCCACACAAGCCATCTGTACACTTGATGCAAAAAGCTATCAACCCAGCTAAACAGAACACAATTGATGAGGAACTAGATGCAATTATCACAGACAAAGCACCGACAAGGGATTATTCCTTAAGATGGTGAAAGAAGAAGGTTACGTTCCTCATCAAGTGTTTAATGATAATGAAACCGGCCACTCCATTCCATCAAGCCATCAACGACCATCACAAAGGTAAATAAAACAGGTTATTATCCAGTAGTTTATTTCTTTAATTATAATACCATATCACATTTATTATACATAAAATAAGGTATATTTTGTGGTTTTAAGGCTTAGAAAATTAGAAAGTAGAAAATTATGTTTTATGGGGACCTGGGAACAGATTATTCTCATTTTAATTGTTTCGTATGGGAAATTAATTTTTGGGATACACACTTTTCAACTTACACACTCTGTCTGGGAAACCAATTAAGTTCATAAGCCAAGGTATCACTGTATTTCGATTAGCTCGAAAGTTGGTACTATTAACTGGTATTTGGGGCTCCTTTTTTCTCTTCTTTGTGCAAATCAAGTTACTGTGATTGTGCTTTCATCGAAAAATATCAGTCACGAAAAACCGAGAGAAGCACTTGTTTATTTGTTGTTTTTTTCGCATGCACATAACAGTAGTCTCAACACTATTCCCTAGGCTGCTATCACCATTTTTGTATATTTCATGTAAATATACGTATATTCTATTTATGTGTGTGGAGGGAGTCAGGTGTCTTCTTAAGGCTGAGGTGTCTTCCCAGGGGTGCTCGAGTGTTAAGCAAACTGCCAATCAGAAATCTGGATTTTTTTTTCTCCATCCAGCTATGCCACAGGAAATAGTTTTTTTTCTTTTCAACAAGCACAGCTGTTGCGAGTCGACATTGGCTACCTATAGAAATGGGACAATACTCGCATTGTCCCCCCGCTCCCAACCTTCCACACACAAGTCCCAGGTAGTTCTCAAGGGATCATTGTGTATCTCACTTTGAGCTGCGGGGAGGAGTCGGGATTGGGGGGGGGGGGGGGGGCACGTTTCTCTTGGCGCTTTGCTGTATTGAATGGAGGCATTGGAATGTGAGAAATGTATTTAAGCGAAGGGAAACCTAGGAGACTGTAAACAGGTGTATTGTTTGGAGGCATCAAAGTCCTACCCAACCCCCTCCACACAGCATGCAGTCAGATAAATACAGTGAGACCTCAATTTACGAACTTAATTGGTTCCCAGACAGAGTGTGTAAGGCGAAAAGTGTGTATCTCAAAAAAGTTTTTCCCATAGGAAACCATTAAAATGGGAATAATCCGTTCCGGGGTTTCCATAAAATATACTTGTCAACTAAATAAGCCTTAAAACTACACACAACATACCTTATTCTATGTATAATAAATGTGTTATTGTATTGTAATGAAAGAAATACACTGCATTGTATCATAAAGTCACTTTATTTACATTTGTGATGGTCATTTATGGCTTAATGGAATGGAAAAGTTTTATTTACTTTTTTGATGGTCGTTGATGGCTTATGGAAGGCGAGTCACCTTCCATAAGGACTGTTGGTAACTTAACCTCTGGTGCTGTTCGGTCGTGTGCTTCCACCAAAGATCACTCCGCCAGCCGTGGTGGGTGTGTATTATGAAAATAGTGCTTATTATAAGGTTTAATTTTCATAAATTTGACGTTTGTAAGACGAAAAGTTTGTAAGATAAGGTGTTTGTAAGTTGAGGTCTCACTGGACATCATTGTTCTACAGAGAGGAGCGACCGGTGCCATTGGATTGCACACCTATAAAGAGATTATGAGTTATCGTTGCGTTCCAGGTGAACATGGCAGGAGAGTTTTTAACTACAGAATCATTGATAACAACTCCTCAGTTGAACCAGTTTAGTGACCACCTCTATTCTGCGTGCAATGGAGCCTCGAGCTACGAACTGAATTGGTTTTGCCCCCCCCCCCCACCCCCCGCTTGTTGCATGAAATGTTCATTAACTCATTCACTGCCAGATGTGCAAAAATGTGTACACACCAGTGCCAGGGTTTTTGTCATTGTCACTTGAATTCCAGGACCCACAGATTATTAAATTTTAGGACTACATAAACAATAAATGAGACGTAAGAAACTTTAAACCCTCTTCTATCATCAGAAAAAAAAGGTAATCCCTAAATTATATATGTCTGGAGTTATATGAGCTTGAAATGAGGGCAGATGTCCAAAATACAATGCAATACATACATATTGGTTTATATAGCGCTTTAACAACAGCTGACGCTCGAGTAAAGCGCTAACATGGAAAATAGGGTAATGCTGCCCCCTTGTGGAAGCAAAAAAAAATGACAGAGGTCAGAGCCTGCGCTTTATCGGCACCCAAACAAGAAAAAAAAAAAAATCAGGAATGGCACTCTACGTCATACTTTCAATTCCTGAATACTGACTTAACACTCAGAGCCTTCTGAACCGAGATGAGAAAAAGTTTTTTTTTTTCATTAACAGTAGTGCCTTAATGCACATTTTTAAGTATGGTAACACATTGCGAGACAAAACATGACACCAGGTGGTTCATAGCGCAGAGATTAAAGTCATATATATATATACACACACACTGTGTATATATGGATTTTTTTCTCCCCAGAATTTACAGGAATGTCCACTTTAAACTGATAACATGCATTGTTACTAAAAAAGTATATATACTGTATATATATTCGTAACTCGAGGTTCCACTTTGCATATTTCCTGTGTGGTGTCAATTACGTGTACAGGCAAGAAAAATTGGCAAGCTTGGGTCAGATTTTTTTTCATTCTTGAATGTAAATGTGTACAAATGCTGGAAAAAAAAGCGAACTAACAGTGCTTTTCTTTTGTTATTTGAAGCTCCACGATGTTCACCGAGCGTGCCTTGTTGACACACAAATAGGTGTTGCATCTGAAGGAGCTTTTTTTTGTACTTTGTGCACTCGCTCGTATTCGCGCAACAACACCCCATTGAAGGATAACAACTACTGATTTCTTTTTGTAACACATGGTGTAAAATTCTTTTTTTTTTTTTTTTTTTTTTTTTTTTTTGCTGCTTTTGTTTGAGGTTCTGGGGGGTTGTGTGAATATTTTTTTGGGGGGAGGGGGTGTATAACTGAGGACAAGCATGCATTTGCATGTGTGTGGTCATGTCATTTTTTTATCTTTTCATGGACACAAAAGGCTTGCCGAAACTTATGCTGTATGATTTTTAAAGTCGCAAAACGACCGTTTATCCAACAGTGGATTTTTTGCTCTTTTGCTGCGGGTTCCAACTGTGAAATTGTGTACCATCATTAGAAATATTTATTATCATTGCATTGGTTTTCTCTTGCAGCTTCTAAACTTTGGTTACATCAGCTACATGTTGAGCCAACATTTTTTAATTGAAACTGTAGAAAGTGCCATTAGAATTTAATATAATTTTTTTCCTCCCCCCTAAATAAGAACAATATATTTTATAGTAATTGCTTCAGTGTTAGAATTGTATAGATTAGAGGACAATCTGATTAGATACTGAGGCAATTTACTGTGCATATTACATGTTTGCGCCTTTTTTTTGTGTGTATGTGTGTGTGTGTATGTGTGTGCGTGCGTTTGCTGTGGAAATGTGACAATCTGGATTTAGGTCTTTATAAGACTATGCATAGAATTAAATGGAACAACTTTGTTGGTGTGAATTTGATTGCTTTCTCTCTCAAATGTTTTTGCACTTTTTTTGTCTTGTGTAAAAAAAAAAAGCAATATGATTCAACTTTTAAAGTAGTAATAAAGAAGAGATGATGAGTCATTTTCAAAATTATTGCGAGTATTTGTGATAGTGTATTCAATGCTGGGTTATCACTATTGCCCCGTCAGAATCTGTGTAGTATCCGCAATATATTTGTTATTTTCTCACTTCATCCCTCGTAGAGAAAAAACAATCCCAAAGCCTTTCCTGACACAATGTGCCCACACACCACAGTATTTTCATGTTTTCAAACACACACAAAAACAAAACAAAAAAAATCAGTAACAGTTAACTCATTCAGTGCCAGACGATGTGCAGTGCCAGGGTTTTGTCATGTTCACTCAAATTGCAGCACCCACAGAATATTGAGTTTTAGGACAACAAATATTCAATGCAGCGTAAGGAAACTTAGGCTGTCTTCTTTCATCGGGGGAAAAAAAAGAGTTAATTCCTAAATTACATGGGTCTGGAGTTATATGAGTTTGAAATGAGGGCGGCTGTCCAAAATACAATACATATTGATTTATATAGCGCTTTAACTGAAGCTGGAATGAAGTGCTAACATGATAAAAAGTGAAATGCTGCCCCCTCATGGGAGGGAAAAACATTGCAAGAGGTCTGGCTAGCGCTTTATCGGCGACCCCCCCGCAAAATAAAAAAAAACCCGAACAAATTCGTGAATGGCGCTCCACCTCATATTTTCAATTCCCGAATAAATTCAGGGATGGCAGTTGAATGAGTTAAGAAAGGGCGAGCTAGCGTTAGCGCGTACCCGACGTTTATTATGAGTCGCAATGACAGGAAGTTCAAAGGAGGACAGGCACCGCTGCAACACGATTGGCTGGCTGCAGTCAGGATGCCCGCTGCAATAATGGTTCCTTGCAGGAATGGATCCGGAAGCCCGTATGTGTGCCAAGTGAACATGCAAAGCAGCTAGAAACGCTTGCTTACTGATTGCGCAACAACACAGAAAAAAGTGAGCAGAATTTGATTGTAGTCGTGTGCACTTATATGTTTTGACTTAAAGGACAACCGACGCCTCCGGACAAGTTGTGTCCATAATTTGTAAAATCACTTGAAATGACTTTGACTGAACGTATTTTACAAAGATTCCACTGCATATAGCTATATTTTACATTTTAAGACTCGCGCTGAATATTCAGGAAGTCTTGTTTTCGAGTTGATGACGATGCCTGACGTGACGTCACGTCTGGAACGCCCCTGACCGAGAAAGCGACACACAATGCATTTTGGGTACTTTGTTTGGACTGAAAACTTCGTGTTGATCCGTGTGGATGGAGAAATTAGAAGGAAAAAAAAACTAAAGCGATGGTGAATCATTGTGTGTTGCACCAAGACTACTATTTGATACTAGTTGACACAAATCAGCCCATTTCCAACTGAGCTAGGGTGCCATCTTGTACATTTTCCGGGACGCTACATTGGAGTCCAGATGCCTCAAAATGATCTGGAAGGACTTCTTTAATCGATTGCAAACATTTACGCTTTCCTCTTCAGAACTACAGTAAAGTCTCGTTATATCGATAGTACTGCTTATTACGATACTATTTCTATGAACTCAAGGACAAAATTACATGCCCGCAGGATCGGATATATCGATAGTCCGGTTATATCGATATTTTTTCCGACTCCCGAGAATATCGATATAACGAGACTTTACTGTATTTGAATCATATTCGTAACTGGATGAGTAACAAGAAAGCATCTTCTCCGAATCTGAAGCCATTGTTTTGATGCTAGAGCAAGGCAAGACGTCCTGGCGTGACGTCACGAACAAGCGGGCGGGACATTCTCCGGGGTCATTTTGTGGCAGTTTTGGGACACTAAGTCATTTTTATTGGTGTTTTGCATTTGACTATAAATATCAGCGTGCGTGTTTTTTTTGTATTTTAGATGCTATAAATTTTTTTTCTGATATCAGTTAGGAAACAAAAGGTGATGGTTGTCCTTTATAATCAGTGTTGGATCATGAATATAATGTGTTTGGACCTATGTCATTACAGGGCATTTCCAAAGTGGCTATACTACACTCAGTGGAATAGCTTGACTGTTGACATGTTACGACTGGCATCGGTTAAAATATCAAGCCCACATCGGAGACACATCAGCAGCAACACAAAGTGTGTGTGGGGGTGTTTTTGTGTGCGTGTGTATTTTGCACTTGCTCCCCAGTGTATACAGAAACAACAGAATGACGTAACACTGCCAATCCATAACCATAAACCAAATTCAAGGACAAGAGTGATGAAAACGAGTGCCAGGGTTTTTGTCATTTTCACTCAAATTTCAAGACCCACAAAATATTGAGTTTTTGAACTATTGTATATAAACATTCAATGCGGCGTGAGAAACCTTAGACTCTCTTCATTCATCAGAAAAAAAGAGTTAATTCCTAAGGTATATGGATCGGGAGTTATCTGAGATTGAATTGGGGACAGCTGTACAAAATACAATGCAATACAGTATATATTATTTATATAGTGTTTTAACAACAGCTGAAGCTGGAACAAAGTGCTAAGAAGGAAAAAATGCCCCCTTGTGGAAGGGAAAAAAAACATTGCCAGCGCTTTATCGGCACCGAAGCATTAAAAAAAACAAAACCCGAAAAGAAAAATCGGGAATGGTACTCTACGTCATATTTTCAATTCCCGAATAAATTTGTGAATTGCCAGGTCATGGCCAGCGCTTTATCGGCACCCAAGCATGAAAAAACAAAACCCGAAAAAAAAAATCGGGAATGGCGCTTTATGTCATATTTTCAATTCCCGAATGAATTTGTGAATTGTCAGACATCATGGCCAGCGCTTTATTGGCAACCAACCGTGAAAAAACAAAAACCAAACTAATTTGGGAATGGCACTCTACGTCATATTTTCAATTCCCGAATAAATTCGTGAATGGCATTGAATGAGTTCATTACACTGCGCAGACACTTGGGTATTTGGGAATCAACTTCTTACCAATTCCGAGCCTCCCCCCCCCCCCCTCTCAATCATTTCTCTCTTGCCTCGTGAAAGAAATCCAGCTGCTCTGCTGTTCGATCCCAGCGGGGGGTGGCCTCCGATTCCCACCACCCTCCCCTCTCCCGGTCCCAGTGTGCCCATTCTGGGAACCGCATATAGACAAGAGGGCAGCATCCAAATGCCCCCGCACCTCCCACAGCCCCCAAAACTGAGGCCCCCAGACCCCTCGGCCTCATCCCGCCGCTCTTTTGTTGTGCGTGGGTAGTCGCTCAGCCATGCTATTGTCTGGCCCTCGCTCCCCAGCACGTACTCTGTGCACAAACAGACGGCATGGCGGCGCTCGCCAAGCCAGTTGGAGCATCAAGGAAACAATGCAAGATCATTCACAAACAGCCACAGCCATAATAAATAAGAACCCGATGTAACGTTACAGCCGCTGTGAACCTGCTTGAGTTAAAAACAGCCACAACAGCTCACATCTGCCTGACAGGATCTGCAGCTTAAAGGACAACCAACACCATTTTTTTGTTTCCTGACATCAGAAAAACGTTTTATAGCATCTAAAATACCCAAAACACGCAGGCTGATATTTTTAGTCAAATGCAAAATAAAAATGACTTAAAGTGTCCCAAAATGCACTCGGAAATGGCGAGATTCAGAAAGTCCCGCCCCCTTGTTCGTGATGTCACGCCAGGATACTCCTTCACAAACTGCCTTGCTCCAGAATCAAAACAATGGCTTCAGAGAGTTCAGATTCGGAGAAGATGCGTCCTTGTTACTCATCCAGTTATGAATATGATTCAAATAGTTCTGAAGAGGAAAGCAGAAATGTTTGCAATCGATTAAAGAAGTCCTTCCGTATCAATTCGAGCCATCTGGACTCCAATGTAGCATCCCAGAAAATGCACGAGATGGCGCACAAGCTCCGTTGGAAATGGGCTGCTTTGTCTGCTGGGAATTTGTGTCAACTAGTATCAAATAGTAGTCTTGGTGCAACACACAACGATTCACCATCGCGTGATGTGTTTTCCTTCTAATTTCACTATCAACACGGATCAACACGATGTTTTCAGACCAAACAAAGTACCCAAAATCCATTGTGTGTCACTTGCTACTTTCTCAGTCAGGGGCGTTCAAGACGTGACGTGACGTCAGGCATCGTCATCAACTCAAAAACAAGACTTCCTGAATATTCAGCACGAGTCTTAAAACGTAAAATATAGCTATATGCCGTGGAATCTTTGTAAAATGCGCTCAGTAGAAGTCATTTGAAGTGATTTTACAAATTATGGACGCAACTTGTCCGGATGTGTCGGATGTCCTTTAAGAATGGCACTTTTCTTCTAGCGTAAAACATTTCACATGGAAAGCCGGAGGCCATGTGATAAAGCTTAGCTGCAGGGCGACGAGCCGGGATATGTGCAGTCTAACGCCACGGTGTAATAAAACATTCCTGACCAAAGCCAAGCTCATTTTGTTGTGTGTGTGTCTGGGTTAGAGGTACTTGGGAGAAGTTAAGAGGAAAAGTACGAAGTGTCCACTGTCTCAACAAGGCCAGCGGTGGGAGCCCTTGACCTCTAAGGGGACGGGCTGCCAGGGACAGCTGGTGTGGTCTGTGTTTATTTATTTATTTGGAAACAAAAGACAGGTGGTCACACTTGAAAAGGGCATACAAACACGCTCACAAATATGCGTGGATCGCACTCACATACTCACACAAACAAAAATGCGCACACACAGAGAATAGCTCCTATCCATTCTGCGGGCATCATGCGCCTTTTTTAACTTATTCACTGCCATTCCCGAATTTATTCGGGAATTGAAAACATTAAGTGGGGCGCCATTCCCGAACATTATGTTTTATGGGGACCTGGGAACGGATTATTCTCATTTTTAATGGTTTCTTATGGGAAATAAATGTTTGGCAGACGAACTTTTCGCTTATATTACACACACTTTCTGGGAACCAATTAAGTTCTTGAGCTGAGGTACAACTTTAATTGTCATAAATAATGAGTTAATAATAATAATGATAATAATAATAATAATAATAATAATAATCCATTTCATTTCTCAGCGACTTTCAAAACTCACAAGATCACTTTAGTCACAGGATAAGTTTTTCTGTGGGTGAGCAGCAGCAGCCACACGCGGCAGTGTTCACTCAACCCGGAAGTAACTCAAATAGATAGAAAGCTAGCTAGCTAATAGATAGCCAACAGATACCTAGCTAGATAGCCAGTCAGTTATAGCGAATACATAGCTCGCAAGATAGCAAATAGCTAGCCAGATAGCTAATAGATAGCAAATAGCTAGCAACTAATAATAATAATAATAATAATAATAATAATAATCCATTTCATTTCTTAGTAAATATGCATTCTTTCAATGAAGACAACACTTATCTTTAAAAATGACTTGTTATTTTGATGTTATTGTCATTGTAACTTCTCAAAAATTAGCAATGATTTCCCTGAAAACCCCAAAAGGACAATACACTGGGAGCAACCATGTTGGAAATGACCAAAACAAAACTTGAGCTTCCTTTAGAGCAGGGGTGCCATTTTTTGCCGCGGGCCACATTGTAGTTATGGTTTCCTCTCCAGGGCCGTTATGAATTTGGGGAACCCATTAGAATGTTTAAATCCTTTCAAATATTACATATAGAGCACACAGCAAATTAATGAATAACTCGTTTTCAAATCTGAAGTCAAGAATAATGACTTTTATTGTGGTTGACATCCAAAAATGTGAAATTTTGGCTCAGATTTTAGCAATCATCATGGAATTTAACAAGTTTGATTTGCTTTCGCGGGCCGAAAAAAAATGATGTGGCGGGCCGGATTTGGCCCGCGGGCCTTGACTTTGACACCTGTGCTTTAGAGGCATGATCATGCACCAGAAGACAGAACACATCTATCAGATCACATACAATGTTTTTTTTATGATAACATTCATCATGTTGGTGATATAGAGGTCTCAGAAACCCATGTACTGTATCTAATATGATACAAATGGCATTCTAGGGTTAAGAAACAGACCTCACTGTTGCACTACGATTGCGAGGCAAGCCTACGAGCAGACATATTCGATGCTATCCACCTGTGCAAGCACTTGAAATGCACCAATGTGCTTTCGCCGCTCCTTTTTAGGAGCGGAACACCCCAACGGCACACACCGAGACAGACTGGCCTTGTTCCACTGTACAGCTGTCACTTACATACGCTCATTGACTCATATTTATAGCAGAAGCATCATCGGACTTGACGCTGGACGCAGATCACAGCTGGTCCACCCCTCCCCTACAACCAAAAAAAAAAATGAATAGCTGAAAGACAAAGCCACGTGCTCCCGCTGGCTGGCTGCAGTCGGTCTGGCCTAGCGGATCGAGAGGTGGGGGTGCGTTTTGTGTGCCTCCTCTTTGTTTTGCAGACACCCACTCACAAGCATATCCACACTCAAATCGTGACAACTGGATGGCCTTCTAAAGTTTTCACATGCCAATGGAGCTAAAGGGAAGCAAGACCATCAGCTTCCAATCATGAACGGTGCCGGCGGGTGAACACGCAGCGGCTCCCCTCTCTCTCCTGGCAAATTGGCATTTTCGTGTTTATTATGTTTGTTGAAGTCATTATAAGTGCCTTTCACGCTGGGTCCGAGCTGTATGTCATGAATATTAGCATATTTGACAATAAAGCTGACTTTGACTATCGTAACCGATTCTGACAAAAAAATAACAGGCAACTTTCCCCAAAATATTTTGATTACCGGTACTTTTTTTTAGGAATATGACTGACAATTTCATATCAATAATAAATGGAAAGAAATAGTCCCTTTGGGATTAACATGTCACAAAACTCAACAAAACAAATCCATCCGTCCATTTTCCGTACCGCTTATTCCTCATTAGGATCGCCCCCCACTAAAAATGAAACAAAAAAAATCCAGCACGTACAACGTGGCACTCTAGATAGGATGTCTTGTTTTAATAAACCATTTTTTTTGCCAAGTTTCTCACAACAATTTCAGCCCTATGCTGGAAATGTTGCTTTTAACCCTCATATTATGTTAAGGGGGCAACTTTACCCATTTCCATTTTTGTGTTGACGAAAGCAGTGGATAGTTTCCTTTCTTCATAACAGCTCTACAATACAATACATTCTAATTTACATAGCGCTTTCATAACACCTGCAATAAAGCGCTTCACATAATAGTCAACACAAAGCAAAATAATAAACACAACAGGAACACAAAAACATGGACAGTTGTGCAATCTTAACGACTATCTGCAAGTACTCTATCATGTTTGAGTACAAGACAAAGACATTATTACATGAAGCAGTTCTAGATGAGAGGATCAAAGCATCCTTTTCAGCAGTGGATTAGGGACATCATGGTGGAATGTGTACGTCTGCTACAAACTAAATGTTGAAAGCAAACAAGAGGCATCCATTGATGAAGAGAGATTGTCTCCCATCTCCTGTCCCACGTAAATCCGCTTCAATTCCAAGCCGCGATGGAAGATAACACTATACAGCTGTTTTTGTGCATGCAACGTCCATGAAGCACATCTAGATGAAAGAGTAGATGAGCATGAAAGCCTCCTTTACACCAGTGGATCAGAGACGACACGGCGGAATGTGCACGTCTGCTACAAGGTAAATGTTGAAAGCAAACACAAAGCTTTTGCATCCATTGACGAAAAGAGACTGTCTCACATCTCCTGTCGCACGTAAATCTGCTTCAATTCCAAGCTGCGACAGTTCTACATACGTATTTGGCGGAGTAGAAGATGGACATTGCACATGTTGTATGCAACATATGCTTTCTTATGTCAAAGAAGCTTGGTTATAATTTTTTATTCGATTAGCATGACAGTTTTACTCTTTTTACACGTAAATCCGCTTAAATTCCAAGCCGCAACTGTTACACATACGCAATTGGGGCAGTATAAAATGGGTATTGCACATGTTGTATGCAACAGATGCTTTCTTATGTCAAAGAAACTTCACATCTCCTGTCGCACGTAAATCCACTTCAATTCCAAGCTGCGACAGCTCAACATACGCATCTGCGCTCTGGCCTTACGCTCCTTTCTTCTCATCGCGGGCTCCTCAAGCCATGCATAATAGAATCACTTTAATCTCATTGGTACTTTTAAATTTTCAAAGTAGCGGTTGTCTTTTATGACTTTATTCAAGCCATATCCAAAATTACACAATTTGTCACCCTTGCTTTATACTCTACAGCAACGGTCCATCCACTCA